>NW_025746242.1:125000-142826 GCF_021184085.1 Oncorhynchus gorbuscha | reverse complement strand
TACTGTCAAACACTCACACCACTGTCTGTCTCTGTTTCAACTCAAACTTTCTCTGTCTCTCTAACGGTTACTGTCAAACACTCACCCTGTCTCTCGTTAATTGCTGTCTTTTCTTTGCCTGTCTGTCTCTCAGTTTACTGTCTCGACCTCACCTGTCCGTCTCTCCTCTGGTTGTTTCCCGGGCCTTTGTGAGTTTCGACCGGACGCGCACTGGATGGGCATGGGTATCAAGCTGGGCTGCAGAGGGCGTTCACCTGAACACTGGCTGGTCCCGGATCTCTACAAGACCAGAAGGAGGAAGGGCACAGGGATCCCCTAGTGCCAGCCCCCAGCAACAGCAACAGCAGACAAAAGTACACCTCCTAAAAAGGTATGGATCATCAGCCTTCTCTTCTCTGACCAGGAAGCTGATGATGATTCTGTGTCCTGTCCAGAATCAGTGCCCCTCCTGCTAATAACATGTCCAGAATCAACTACTTTCCTTCAATGCTTGTCCAGAATCAGTACCCCCTCCCCTTCGCTGTCTTTGTGAGATCAATTACCCTTCCCTTCTTGTCCATGCTCTTTGTCCAGATAGTACCTACTTCATTCTTATCAAGAATCAGTACCCCCTCCTTCATCCTTGTCCAGAATCAATTACCCCCTCCACTAATCCCTTTCAGAGAATCAATTCACCCCTCCCTTCATCCTTGTCCAGAATCAATTACCCCTTCCCTTCATCTTTGTCCAGAATCAATTACCCCCTCCCTTCATCCTTGTCCAGAATCAGTACATGGCTCATACATCAGAATCAATTACGCTTCCCTTCATTTGTCCCCCACCTCGCCAGCTCAGAATCAACTACCTTCTGCCTCATCCTTGTCCAGAATCAATTACCCCTCTTTATCATGTCCAGATAATTACCTCATGTCCTTGTCCAGATCATTACCTCACTATCCTTGTCCAGAATCAACTACCCCTCCCTTCATCCTTGTCTGAATCAATTACCCCCTCCCTTCATCCTTGTGAATCAATTACCCCCTCCCTTCATTCTTGTCCAGAATCAATTACCTCCACTTTAATACTTGTCCAGAATCAATTACCCCCTCCCTTCATCCTTGTCCAGAATCAATTACCCCCTCTCTTGCCCATCCTTGTCCTTGCTCAGAATCAGTCCCCTCCCTTCATCCTTGTCAGAATCTAATTGCCTGCTTCATCCTTACCTAGATCATGTATAAGATATACAAGGGTTAACCTATCAGAGTGCTAAATGCTAGGGTTAACTATGAGTGTTAAATGCTAGGGTTAACTATCAAGAGATGCACATATCTAGGGTTAGCTTATCAAGTGCTAGCGTACACATGATTAACTATAAAATTGCTAAATGCAGTAGTTAACTATCAAGAGTACTAATGCAAATGCTGGGTTAGCCTATCAAGTGCTAAACATCATGGATATTGACTTTATCAATGACGCTAAATGCCTAGGGTTAACCTATCAATGAGAGTGTAAATGCAGTGGGTTAACCTATCAAGTGCTAAATGCCTGAGTTAACCCTATCAAGGTATTAAATGCTAGGGTTAACCCTATCAAGATACTACATTTCTGAGACAACACTATCAGAGTGTTAAATGCCTGAGATTAACCTATCGGAGAGCACTAACCTATCAGAGTGCTAAATGCCTAGGGTTAACCTATCAGAGTGCTACATTGCTAGGGTTTAACCTATCAGAGTCTACATGCCTAGGGTTAACCTATCAGAGTGTTAAGTGCCTGAGGGTTTAACCTGTACCAGTGCTAACCTATCAAGGTGCTGAATGCTGGGCCCAACTATCAGAGATGCTACCATTTCTAGGGTAGCTTCTGGCCTGTCAAGTCTTACATGCTAGGTCCCAACTCTAAACTCTATCAAAGTGCTGAGTTTAATAAGTCTTAGCCTGACAGCTGCTGAACTGCTGGTTCAGCCTGTCAGATACCATTTCTGAGTTAACCTATCCGGTACTTCAGTGCAGGAGGTTAACCTATTAATTTTCAAATATACCAGTTTAAGCCTGTTAAAATTATTACCTATAGGATCTTAACCTATTAAAGTTTGCTGTGCTAAAGTTGCTAATAAGAGTATCAGTAATCATACCGGGTTAGCCTATCAGAGTATGCTCCATTTCCTAGGGTTCTAACCTGTCAAGGTGCTTTAAGTGCCATGTGGGTTAGCAATGTCAGAGTGCTAAATATCTGTGGTTAACTATCAGAGTGCATAAATGTACCTAGAGGATTTAGCCTGCCCAGAGTGCCCAATGCCTAGGGTTAGCCATCAGGTGCTCAGTGCAGGTTAACCTCATCAGAATGCTGCATTTCTGAGGGTATAACCTGTCGAGTGTACTAAGTGCCTAAGGGTTAACCTGTCAGAAGTGCTACAGTGCCTAGGGTTGTAACTTGCCTATCAGAATCTTCACATTTCTGAGGTGCCCAACCCTGTCAGGTGCAAATACTAGGGTTAGCCTGTCAGAATACCCTCATTTACAAGGTTTGACCTATCAGAGTCTACGTGCCCGGGATAGCTTCCATCGGTGTTTGTTGCTATGAAGGGTTATTACTATCGAAGTGCTTCAACCTATCAGAGTTGCTAGATGCTAGGGTAACCTATCAGAGTGCTTGCATTTCCTATGGATCAACCTATCAGAGTGCTAAATGCCTGGGGTTACGGCCTCTATCAGGTGATAGAGTAGCATGGGTTACTTCTCAGATGTACTGCAACTCTACAGGTTTAACCTGTCAAGTGCATAAATCTGCAATGCTCAGAATAACCGTCAAAGAGCTACAATGCCTGGGTTTAACCTATCAGAGTGCTGAAATACACTTGGTTAACTGTCAGGATTGCCGTAAGTCACCTGGATCTCAACCTATCCCCAGAGTGCTAAATGCACAGGGGTTAACTTCCTCAGAGGTGCTGCATTTCCTAGGATTAACCTGTCAGGTTGCTAGTACTACAGGACAGCCTCTATGCAGTGCTAAATAGTATGCCGATTGACCTCTCAGAGGTGCTGAAATGACAAAGACAACCTATCAGAAGTGCTAAATGCCCCAGCAGTTAACCTGTGCAAGTGCTGTAAATGCCAGGAATTAGCCTTTATGTCAGAGTGCTACATGCCCCAGGTTAGCTTCCTGAGTGCTAGAACTAAATGTGGTCAGCCTGTCAGAGTTGCTGTAATGCCTAGGGTTTGGCCTACCATGAAGTGCTTCAAACCTGTCAGGTGCTGATCCCACCAGGGTTAACCTATCAGTGTGCTAAATGCTCAAGGGTTGGCCTGATCAGGTGCTAAATGCCTGGGATTAATGACCTATCAGGTGCTAAATGCCTGGAGTTTAACCTATCAGAATGCAAGTACTAGGGTTTAACCTATCAGAGTGCTAAATGCCTAGGGATTATTATTTATCAAGAGTGCTAAATGCCTAGTTGCAACCTATCAGAGTGCTAAATGCCTAGGGTTTGAGGGATATAGGTTTTCTGGACTGATCTCTACTTGTCTCATCTAAATGTATGATTTTCATTTCTTCAGGGCGAAGAAGAAGCGTGGTCATGTGAAGAACAAACTTCCCTCAAGAAAGGCAAGAAACCGGCAAGCAACAAATCAGTTTAACCATAAAACGACCACAAAGGCGCTACGAGAGAGAGAGAGAGAGAGAGAGAGAGAGAGAGAGAGAGAGAGAGAGAGAGAGAGAGAGAGAGAGAGAGAGAGAGACAGAGGAGACAGAGAGACAGAGAGACAGAGAGACAGAGAGAGAGAGAGAGAGAGACAGACAGAGAGAGAGGGGAGAGAGAGAGAGAGACAGAGAGAGAGAGAGAGAGAGAGAGAGAGAGAGAGAGAGAGAGAGAGA
Source organism: Oncorhynchus gorbuscha (assembly GCF_021184085.1). Lineage (NCBI taxonomy): Eukaryota > Metazoa > Chordata > Actinopteri > Salmoniformes > Salmonidae > Oncorhynchus > Oncorhynchus gorbuscha. Next base: position 138,971 of record NW_025746242.1, on the reverse strand, counting down.
GAGAGGAGAGAGAGAGAGACAGAGAGACAGAGAGAGAGAGAGAGAGAGAGAGAGACAGAGAGAGAGGGGGAGAGAGAGAGACAGAGAGAGAGAGAGAGAGAGACAGAGAGAGAGAGACAGAGAGAGAGAGAGAGAGAAACGCAAACAAACAGTAATCCACCAATCAAGGAGAATAATGAACACCAACCAACGGTCTGGAGAGACCTGTTACCTGGACGACCAGGTCTATGATGATCATCGTGGTTAATTGAGGTTCTATGATGACACTTCACTTCTGTTGACCTCTGTTGGGGTGTCGTCCAGTACCGATGACCTCCCTCTGCCGGTTCGTTTTAACCTGAAGAACTGAACTTTGACCTGTCAGCGACCCTTAGAATTGTTTTTGTACTTGAATATTGCTGTGATGAGAGGAGAGGAGAGGAGAGGGAGGAGGGAGGGAGGGGGAGGGCGGCGAGGGGAGGAGAGGGAGGAGAGGAGGAGAGGAGAGGAGAGGGAGGAGGAGGGGGAGGAGAGGGAGGGAGGAGGAGAGGAGGAGGAGAGGAGAGGAGAGGAGGAGAGGAGAGGAGAGAGGAGAGGAGGGAGAGGAGAGGAGAGGAGAGGAAGGAGAGGAGAGGATTGCCTAAATTTCTGTCACCACCAATGATTAGTTTTTGGGGAAAAACTAACCAACAAACAACTACACTAAATGTCAAAATCATTCAATCTATAAGCCTGGCTTTAGAGAATCCAGTCCGTGGCACCCAGGGTGCACTCTGTACCCAACTCAAGGTTGTGGAGCTAGTGACTGCTGACCTACAAAACACACAAAACACACGAAAGGGGAGATTTTGAGAGGGAGTTTGAGTGTAGCATTAGGTCAGTGAAACTGATTCCTAGTTCTATCAGTGCTATATTATGGTTGGTGTTCATTCACCATCCTCAGTTGAATTCAGGTCTCCTCGTTCGACCACAGTGTTGAAATCTATCACACTTTTTATGGCCAACGTCAAATATTTTTTTATCCCACTAAATTCCCTGTAACAATCAATCAATAAAAGTATTGATAAAGCCCTTCTTACATCAGCCGATGTCACAAAGTGCTGTACAGAAACCCAGCCTAAAACCCACAACAGCAAGCAATGCAGATGTAGAAGCACGTTGGCTTGGGAAAACTCCCTAGAAAAGGGCCAAGGAACCTGGGGGAAGGAACCTAGAGAGAGGAACCAGGCTACGGGGCCAACGATACATCTTGTAGTTCTCGGAGAACAGAAATACAGCAAGGACTTGATGATATGTTAGATGGAGTAGATGTTATTTTATCATTTTCCTTATGATATTGTCTGAGATGCACTTCGTACGGCTGAAACACCTGTTATTCTAGGTGTTTGAACACGCTGCTGAAACAGCCTAAAATGCTCGACCTGGTTTGATTGTCCATTTTGTCCTGATGCACTTTAGTCACATCGGTACTTCTCCTTGTCCTATAGCCTTCTGTTTCTAAACGTAACATGTAGAATCTCTCTGGTACATGAAGTGGCTCTTTTTCCAGGAGTTAAACCTCTGTGGTTTAACGACACTCAGTGTCTAATCTAATCCAGTCTCTCAACGTGTTGTCCCCTGCAATCACTGGTCTTTATTCGTCATGATGATTGGTCAGGACTGTATTGACCTTAATCACATGGTCTTTGTCGTCATGATGATTGGTCAGGACTGTATTAGCCTTAATCACATGGTCTTTATTCGTCATGATGATTGGTCAGGACCATGTTGGCCTTAATCACATGGTCTTTATTGGTCATGATGATTGGTCAGGACTGTATTGGCCTTAATCACATGGTCTTTATTCGTCATGATTTGGTCAGGACTGTATTGGCCTTAATCACATGGTCTTTATTGGTCATGATGATTGGTCAGGACTGTATTGGCCTTAATCACATGGTCTTTATTCGTCATGATGATTGGTCAGGACTGTATTGGCCTTAATCACATGGTCTTTATTGGTCATGATGATTGGTCAGGACTGTATTGGCCTTAATCACATGGTCTTTATTGGTCATGATGATTGGTCAGGACTGTATCGGCCTTAATCACATGGTCTTTATTGGTCGTGATGATTGGTCATGAATGATTGGTCAGGAGGACTGTATTGGCCTTAATCACATGGTCTTTATTGGTCATGATGATTGGTCAGGACTGTATCGGCCTTAACAGCTTTACCAGGAGAAGCCCATATATCAACGTGTCAAGACTCTGTTCTGTGTCACAAATGGCGCTCTATTCCCTATGTAGTGCACTACCTTTTGACCTGAAATGTATGGGCCCTCGTCAAAAGTAGGGTACTAAATAGGGAATAGGGTGCCATTTTGGACGTGGCCTCTCTCTAGGGTATTTATTACATGAACGATGGAGGCTAATGGAGAAAAAGTAGCGTCCTATTAGGAATGAAATGCAGAAACGGTAGACTTTTTTCCTTAAAATACACAGTTTATTCCATCAATTGTAATGACATGGATGCTGGTGGGGTGTGAGAATGAAAGATAACTTCTTTTTTTATTTTTATTAAAAGAGGTTGCATTAAATTTATCTCTGTGTGTCGTTTTGTCTTCCTCTCGATCCCAACACAGCTTTTTGTCTTGTCACGGAGGATTCCAAACGTACTTGTGTGTGTCTGTTAAGATCCACTAGGTGGCAGCACTCACCACCAGTTAGCGCCAGTTAACTGTAGAGATATTTTACAACACGTCTGCATGACATGCAGTACTAGAATCAGTTATGTTCTTGAGACCTGAGAAGAGCTACTTTCATTTGTGTTTTCTACCGACCTCTCGACATCCTCTCCTCAAACCCGGTCGTCCGAAATCCAAAATGTCACATCATTCTCTGGTTCACTATTGTTTCACTTAAACTGAGACGATAGTGAGCGAGAGAGAGATAGTATTCACAGTGGTTCCCGGGCTAAATCCCCATCCCACACCACAGACGGCCTGCCAACAACAGAACAACAACAGAACGTGAGGAGATATTTATTCGTCTAATACATAGTATACATGGTAAACCCTGTCCCCTGGCTGTCCCATGTCTTAGACGACTTTCTAAGTCAAGTGTTGCATAGGTTCTACACAGGTGATACTACATCCCAAATGGCACCCTATTCCCTACATAGTGCACTACTTTAGGCCGGTGCTGGCACCCTATTCCCTACATAGTGCACTACTTTAGGCGAAAGCCCTGTGGGGAATAGGGAGCCATTTGGGACACACTAAAGAGTGTTTTGGTCAAGGCTCAGTGACTGATGATGTACGCGCTGCAGTGTTGCACTTCACACTTTACACATAATAACATTCATACTCAAAAGTGGCTGATACTGACAGGACAGGGGTTAGAGCTGTCCACACCACTCAGCAAACTGGACTGGTTCCACAGAGGAGTTAAGAGCTGTCCACCACTCAGCCAAACTGGACTGGCCTGGTTCCACAGAGGAGTTAAGAGCTGTTCACACCACTCAGCCAAACTGGACTGGTTCCACAGAGGAGTTAAGAGCTGTCCACACCACTCAGCCAAACTGGACTGGTTCCACAGAGGAGTTAGAGCTGTCCACACCACTCAGCCAAACTGGACTGGTTCCACAGAGGAGTTAAGAGCTGTCCACACCACTCAGCCAAACTGGACTGGCCTGGTTCCACAGAGGAGTTAAGAGCTGTCCACACCACTCAGCCAAACTGGCCTGGTTCCACAGAGGAGTTAAGAGCTGTTCACACACTCAGCCAATCTGAGTCAGCAGGTTGGTTCTGCTTGGCACGATAGTGTGAAAAGGTCCATAGATTCTCAACCAACCCATATAACTGATAAAATGACCTCTATAGCTCTCACTGCCATGCTCCTGTCTACAAAGAGTACATGCTAAATGGAATCCTTGGGACGTCCAACTCTGATGTCACCTCATTGAAGTTCAAGTGGAAAGACAGTTTAAAGAAAAATATATTTAGGTATTTGTTTCATTGGTCCGTTGTTCCCAAAATGTTTGATTAGTTCAGCAAGTTTTCCAGAGACAGAAATCATCCCTGTATGATACATGGGTACGATGCTGTTTCAATGGGTAGGTTCATCCCAAGGATCCCAGTTAGCAACTAACTGTCTACAAAGTGTATGACGGTGTTTCAATGGGTAGGTTCATCCCAAGGATCCCAGTTAGCAACTAACTGTCTACAAAGTGTATGACGGTGTTTCAATGGGTAGGTTCATCCCAAGGATCCCAGTTAGCAACTAACTGTCTACAAAGTGTACGACGGTGTTTCAATGGGTAGGTTCATCCCAAGGATCCCAGTTAGCAACTAACTGTCTACAAAGTGTATGACGGTGTTTCAATGGGTAGGTTCATCCCAAGGATCCCAGTTAGCAACTAACTGTCTACAAAGTGTATGACGGTGTTTCAATGGGTAGGTTCATCCCAAGGATCCCAGTTAGCAACTAACTGTCTACAAAGTGTATGACGGTGTTTCAATGGGTAGGTTCATCCCAAGGATCCCAGTTAGCAACTAACTGTCTACAAAATGGGGGCAGGACAAAATGATCACAACAACAACAAACTGCATGAGGATTCTGTTGAAGGAGAATTTAGGAATTATATTCAGACTAGAGTTACCTAACCGATGAACGTTGTAATTTCTACCGACACATGCCGCTATCTCTCTCTGAATGACCTTCTTGATCCAAATCAGTCAGGTTTCAAGACTAGTCATTCAACTGAGACTCTCTCCTCTGTATCACGGAGGCGCTCCGCACTGCTAAGCTAACTCTCTCTCCTCTGCTCTCATCCTTCTAGATCTATCGGCTGCCTTCGATACTGCTGAACCATCAGATCCTCCTCTCCACCCTCTCCGAGTTGGGCATCTCCGGCGCGGCCCACGCTTGGTTGCGTCCTACCTGACAGGTCGCTCCTACCAGGTGGCGTGGCGAGAATCTGTCTCCTCACCACGCGCTCTCACCACTGGTGTCCCCAGGGCTCTGTTCTTGGCCCTCTCCCTATTCTCGCTATACACCAAGTCACTTGGCTCTGTCATAACCTCACATGGTCTCTCTTATCATTGCTATGCAGACGACACACAATTAATCTTCTCCTTTCCCCCTTCTGATGACCAGGTGGCGAATCGCATCTCTGCATGTCTGGCAGACATATCAGTGTGGATGACGGATCACCACCTCAAGCTGAACCTCGGCAAGACGGAGCTGCTCTTCCTCCCGGGGAAGGACTGCCCGTTCCATGATCTCGCCATCACGGTCGACAACTCCATTGTGTCCTCCTCCCAGAGCGCCAAGAACCTTGGCGTGATCCTGGACAACACCCTGTCGTTCTCAACTAACATCAAGGCGGTGGCCCGTTCCTGTAGGTTCATGCTCTACAACATCCGCAGAGTACGACCCTGCCTCACACAGGAAGCGGCGCAGGTCTAATCCAGGCACTTGTCATCTCCCGTCTGGATTACTGCAACTCGCTGTTGGCTGGGCTCCCTGCCTGTGCCATTAAACCCCTTCAACTCATCCAGAACGCCGCAGCCCGTCTGGTGTTCAACCTTCCCAAGTTCTCTCACGTCACCCCGCTCCTCCGTTCTCTCCACTGGCTTCCAGTTGAAGCTCGCATCCGCTACAAGACCATGGTGCTTGCCTACGGAGCTGTGAGGGGAACGGCACCTCAGTACCTCCAGGCTCTGATCAGGCCCTACACCCAAACAAGGGCACTGCGTTCATCCACCTCTGGCCTGCTCGCCTCCCTACCACTGAGGAAGTACAGCTCCCCGCTCAGCCCAGTCAAAACTGTTCGCTGCCTGGCCCCCAATGGTGGAACAAACTCCCTCACGACGCCAGGACAGCGGAGTCAATCACCACCTTCCGGAGACACCTGAAACCCCACCTCTTTAAGGAATACCTAGGATAGGTTAAGTAATCCCTCTCACCCCACCCCCCTAAGTTTTAGATGCACTATTGTTAAGTGACTGTCCCACTGGATGTCATAAGGTGAATGCACCAATTTGTAAGTCGCTCTGGATAAGAGCGTCTGCTAAATGACTTAAATGTAAATGTAAATGTAAATGAGTGCTGTTTAGGTGAAGACATGTCGTTAGCACCTCTGCTACAATACATGTTGTTTAGGTGAAGACATGTCGTTAGCACCTCTGCTACAATACATGTTGTAATTAAGACAAAACATGTTGTAATTAAGACAAAACATGTCAGGAAGGGACCAGTACTGGAGCAGCTCTCCTTCTGTTTGTTAAGTAAGATCTAACCTCGTCCCCCCAAGGCTCATTACCACACAGAAAGAGTGGCTGGCGACAAGACAGACTACGGGCGAGATTGATTTAATACGGGCCGTTGAAGAGCCACCGTAAAGCCTGATTGAAATGTAAAGATCATTTCATATTGAGCTGCCATATGCAGCGTTTAACGTGAATGCAGTCTCCGCTAACGAGAAACATTGCCTTTAAATGTAAATCTTGTTATAGCGACTATCTTCCACAGGCCCAGATTGAATCTAAGTCTAGGATCACAGAATATTGAAAACCAGGAGAATAAATATCAGACGTGGATTAAATAAATCAAGGGTCAATATATCTCTCTATAGAGCGGTTGGATTTCTACTTCCTGGATACCGTTGGAGTTGTACTTCCTGGATACGGTTGGATTTGTACTTCCTGGATACGGTTGGTTTCTACTTCCTGGATACGGTTGGAGTTGTACTTCCTGGATACGGTTTGGTTTGTACTTCCTGGATACGGTTGGATTTGCACCTGCTGGATGCGGTTGGATTTGCACCTGCTGGTTACAGTTGGATTTGCACCTGCTGGTTACGGTTGGATTTGTACCTGCTGGAACGGTTGGATTTGCACCTCCTGGATACAGTTGGATTTGTACCTCCCAAATGGCACCCTATTCCCTATGTAATGCACTACTTTTGACCAGGGCCTGGTCCAAATAAGAGCACTATGTGGTCCAAAGTAAGGTACTATGTGGTCCAAAGTAAGGGTACTATGTGGGGAATATTTGGGAGGCAGCCAAGCCACATTCAGTACCCTGTACTACTGTGGTGAAGGCTGTATAGTGGAACAAACTCCTTTCTCTCTGACCTTCACTATCTCTTCAATGATAGGCCATAAATTAGACTCTATAAAGACCTCTTCAAAGGTTAGGGCTAGGAATTAGACTCTATAAAGATCTCTTCAAGGTTAGGCTATAAATTAGACTCTATGAAGATCTCTTCAATGTTGGCCATAAATTAGACTCTATAAAGATCTCTTCAAGGTTAGGCTATAAATTGCTCTATAAAGATCTCTTCAAAGGTTAGGCTATAAATTAGACTCTATAAAGATCTCTTCAAGGTTCGGCCCTATAAAAGATCTCTTCAAGGTTAGGCTATAAATTAGACTCTATAAAGATCTCTTCAAGGTTAGGCTATAAATTAGACTCTATAAAGATCTCTTCAAGGTTCGGCCCTATAAAGATCTCTTCAAGGTTGACCTATAAAGATCTCTTCAAGGTTCGGCCCTATAAAGATCTCTTCAAGGTTCTATGTATAAAGATCTCTTCAAGGTTCGGCCCTATAAAGATCTCTTCAAGGTTCGGCCCTGTAAAGATCTCTTCAAGGTTCGGCCTATAAAGATCTCTTCAAGGTTCGGCCCTATAAAGATCTCTTCAAGGTTCGACCTATAAAGATCTCTTCAAGGTTCGGCCCTATAAAGATCTCTTCAAGGTTCGGCCCTATAAAGATCTCTTCAAGGTTCGGCCCTATAAAGATCTCTTCAAGGTTCTTCCATATAAAGATCTCTTCAAGGTTCGGCCTATAAAGATCTCTTCAAGACTTCCATATAAAGATCTCTTCAAGGTTCGGCCCTATAAAGATCTCTTCAAGGTTCGGCCTATAAGATCTCTTCAAGGTTCTTCCATATAAAGATCTCTTCAAGGTTCGGCCCCTATAAAGATCTCTACAAGGTTCGGCCCTATAAAGATATCTTCAAGGTTCGGCCCTATAAAGATCTCTTCAAGGTTCGGCCTATAAAGATCTCTTCAAGGTTCGGCCCTATAAAGATCTCTTCAAGGTTAAAACCCTATAAAGATCTCTTCAAGGTTCGGCCCTATAAAGATCTCTTCAAGGTTCGGCCCTATAAAAGGACAAACAGACTGGAGCACCAGGCTACTTCCTGGTTCAATCACTCCAACGTTAGAGTGTGTGAATACTGAAGATTGCTGGTGTGGGCTGGAGAAATGGCTTTGACTTTGACATTGTAGCAGTGTTCACCTCTGATTACATTTCTCCATTGTGGGCTGTTGGAAGGGGCTGAAGGAAACGCTGTTCTCTATACTGGGCCATTGTGTTATAAACAGTGTCCAAGTCTAGTGTGACAAACATACATAACCGGTATTTATATACTGTACATCATAGAACAGAAGGGCTGAAGGAAGACTCTTCACTAAACAGTGTGTTTGGTGTTGTGTGTTAATTATGGACAAATCATAGATCCTTGGATCTTACATACATCATACAGCTGGAAGGACAGCCCCTCCTGTGGCCTACTGGGTAATAACAGTGGAGACAGCTGGAAGGACAACCCCTCCTGTGGCCTACTGGGTAATAACAGTGGAGACAGCTGGAAGGACAACCCCTCCTGTGGCCTACTGGGTAATAACAGTGGAGACAGCTGGAAGGACAACCCCTCCTGTGGCCTACGACGCCAGGACAGCGGAGTCAATCACCACCTTCCGGAGACACCTGAAACCCCACCTCTTTAAGGAATACCTAGGATAGGATAAGTAATCCCTCTCACCCCCCCCCCCTAAGTTTTAGATGCACTATTGTTAAGTGACTGTCCCACTGGATGTCATAAGGTGAATGCACCAATTTGTAAGTCGCTCTGGATAAGGCGTCTGCTAAATGACTTAAATGTAATGTAAATGTAATAACAGTGGAGACAGCTGGAAGGACAACCCCTCCTGTGGCCTACTGGGTAATAACAGTGGAGACAGCTGGAAGGACAACCCCTCCTGTGGCCTACTGGGTAATAACAGTGGGGACAGCTGGAAGGACAACCCCTCCTGTGGCCTACTGGGTAATAACAGTGGAGACAGCTACAGTACCTGTGCAAACAAATTGAAAGTGAAGGAAGAAGCATGTGAATGTAATATATTCTTCTGGTATTTAGATTCTACTATATATTTTTTTAAAGCTACATAATTGTTCAGCTATCTCTGACCACCAACGATCACGCTCATCTTCTGTCCCCTAACCAACCTCTTCCTGGTTCGACCGGTCCGTCTCCAAAATGGCCGCCGAGTTTCCTGTATCGTGTGGTAGCAGGTCAGCTTCTGACAGGGAAACTCAGTGAGCTTTTTCTGTCTTGACTGTAGTTCCTGTCCCTCTGAGAGTCTTTGGCACCTCTCATTCTTATTGAATGACTGAGACACAAGCTCCTCATCCAAGACAATCCTTGGGCAAATCTGAAATTAGCACCCTATTCCCTATATAGTGCACTCCTTCTGCAGTTGTCCGCTATATAGAGAATAGGGTTCCATTTTGAACACAGGCCCCTTGTATATTTCCTCTAGTCTCTAGTGGCCCGGCTAGCTGGTCCCCTGTGTGTTGCCGTGACCACCAGCAGGCCGCTCTCTGTGCTGTGATTGGCAGCTGGCACGTTGCCCCTCCCCCGAGGCCCCTCCCTCGTCAGTGGGTCTTCCACAAGGGGTTGTGATACACCCAGCCCTCGCCCTGTGAGAAAAGAGAGACAGAGAGAGAGAGAGAGAGAGAGAGAGCGACAGAGAGACAGAGAGGCAGAGAGAGAGAGAGACAGAGAGGCAGAGAGAGAGAGAAGAGAGAGTGAGAGACAGAGAGAAACAGAGAGCGAGAGAGAGAGACAGAGAGACAGAGAGACAGAGAGAGAGAGAGACAGAGAGAGTGAGAGACAGAGAACAGAGAGTGAGAGACAGAGAGAAACAGAGAGCGAGACAGAGAGACAGAGAGAGACAGAGAGCGAGAGAGACAGAGAGAGAGAGTGAGAGACAGAGAGTGAGAGAGAGAGAGCAAGAGACAGAGAGCGAGAGAGAACGAGAGAACGAGAGAGAGCAAAGGGAAACATGTTTAGCAGTCTTTTTAAAAATAATTTTGATTGTGAGCGTACAGTACATTAAAGACAAGACCAGGGAAGCTGACACAACGTTTGAGGTAATGTCAGAGGTCAAAGTGAACCGTTCAGGTCCTAGTTCCTCACCTCCTTGATGAAGTACTTGGGTGTCCAGGGTGTGTTGGAGGCTGCTCTCTGTCGGCCCTCTGCTCTCTGCCTCTCCTCCAGACAGTGTTTGTGCTCTGTAGCAGAGTCAATGTTTCCTGATCTCAGAGCTGAGGTGACATGCTGCCACAGACGCCTGTAGAGGGACACTATACCATTATTACTGATCTCAGATCTGAGGTAATGCTCTGCCCCTGTAGAGGGACACTATACCATTATTACTGATCTCAGAGCTGAGGTAACACGTGTGTGAGACTAGCAGTGTATTAAAGCTGAGAGAGATTGTCACTGATCATCAGGGGGAGGGCGTATCTCCCTCCCTCCCTCCCTCCTCACCGTGATTCGTAGTGTCCCTGTTTCTCCATGGGGGCGTAACTCCCTCCCTCCCTCCTCACCGTGATTCGTAGTGTCCCTGTTTCTCCTTGGGGTATCTCCCCTCCCTCCCTCCCTCCCTCCTCACCGTGATTCGTAGTGTCCCTGTTTCTCCATGGGCGTAACTCCCTCCCTCCCTCCCTCCTCACTGTGATTCTAGTGTCCCTGTTTCTCCATGGGCGTAACTCCCTCCCTCCCTCCCTCCTCACTGTGATTCGTAGTGTCCCTGTTTCTCCATGAGGGTAACTCCCTCCCTCCTCACTGTGATTCGTAGTGTCCCTGTTTCTCCATGGGGCGTAACTCCCTCCCTCCCTCCCTCCTCACTGTGATTCAGTAGTGTCCCTGTTTCTCCATGGGCGTAACTCCCTCCCTCCCTCCTCACTGTGATTCGTAGTGTCCCTGTTTCTCCACTATCTCCCTCCCTCCCTCCCTCCCTCCTCAGTGATTCGCTGAGTGTACCTGTTTCTCCATGGGGGTATCTCCCTCCCTCCCTCCCTCCTCACCGTGATTCGTAGTGTACCTGTTTCTCCATGGGGTGTATCTCCCTCCCTCCCTCCCTCCTCACCGTGATTCGTAGTGTCCCTGTTTCTCCATGGGCGTAACTCCCTCCCTCCCTCCTCACCGTGATTCTGATGGGCGTAACTCCCTCCCTCCCTCCCTCCTCACCGTGATTCGTAATGTCCCTGTTTCTCTATGGGCGTATCTCCCTCCCTCCCCTCCTCACCGTGATTCGTAGTGTCCTGTTTCTCCATGGGGGCGTGTCTCCCTCCCTCCCTCCCTCCTCACCATGATTCGTAGTGTCCCTGTTTCTCCATGGGGCGTAACTCCCTCCCTCCCCTCACCGTGATTCGTAGTGTCCCTGTTTCTCCATGGGCGTATCTCCCTCCCTCCCTCCCTCCTCACTGATTCGTCAGTGTCCCTGTTTCTCTATGGGTGTATCTCCCTCCCTCCCTCCCCCTACCTCCCTCCCTCCCTCCTCACCGTGATTCGTAGTGTCCCTGTTTCTCTATTATGTATCTCCCTCCCTCCCTCCTCCCTACCTCCCTCCCTCCTCACCATGATTCGTAGTGTCCCTGTTTCTCCATGGGGGCGTATCTCCCTCCCTCCCTCCTCACCGTGATTCGTAGTGTCCCTGTTTCTCTATGGGGTGTATCTCCCTCCCTCCCTCCTCACCGTGATTCATAGTGTCCCTGTTTCTCCATGGGGCGTATCTCCCTCCCTCCCTCCCTCCTCACCGTGATTCGTAGTGTCCCTGTTTCTCCATGGGCGTATCTCCCTCCCTCCCTCCTCACTGTGATTTGTAGTGTCCCTGTTTCTCCATGGAGCGTAACTCCCTCCCTCCCTCCCTCCTCACCGTGATTCGTAGTGTCCCTGTTTCTCCATGGGGCGTATCTCCCTCCCTCCCTCCCTCCTCACCGTGATTCGTAGTGTCCCTGTTTCTCCATGGGGCGTAACTCCCTCCCTCCCCTCCTCACCGTGATTCGTAGTGTCCCTGTTTCTCCATGGGCGTATCTCCCTCCGTCCCTCCCTCCCTCCCTCCCTCCCTCACCGTGATTCGTAGTGTCCCTGTTTCTCCATGGGGCGTATCTCCCTCCCTCCTCACCGTGATTCGTAGTGTCCCTGTTTCTCCATGGGGTGTATCTCCCTCCCTCCTCCCTCCTCACCATGATTCGTAGTGTCCCTGTTTCTCCATGGGGTGTATCTCCCTCCCTCCCTCCCTCCTCACCGTGATTCGTAATGTCCCTGTTTCTCCATGGGGCGTAACTCCCTCCCTCCCTCCCTCCTCACCGTGATTCGTAGTGTCCCTGTTTCTCCATGGGGCGTATCTCCCTCCCTCCCTCCTCACCGTGATTCGTAGTGTCCCTGTTTCTCTATGGGGTGTATCTCCCTCCCTCCCTCCCTCCTCACCGTGATTCATAGTGTCCCTGTTTCTCCATGGGGCGTATCTCCCTCCCTCCCTCCCTCCCTCCCTCCCTCCTCACCGTGATTCGTAGTGTCCCTGTTTCTCCATGGGGCGTATCTCCCTCCCTCCCTCCTCACTGTGATTTGTAGTGTCCCTGTTTCTCCATGGAGCGTAACTCCCTCCCTCCCTCCCTCCTCACCGTGATTCGTAGTGTCCCTGTTTCTCCATGGGGCGTATCTCCCTCCCTCCCTCCCTCCTCACCGTGATTCGTAGTGTCCCTGTTTCTCCATGGGGCGTAACTCCCTCCCTCCCTCCTCACCGTGATTCGTAGTGTCCCTGTTTCTCCATGGGGCGTATCTCCCTCCGTCCCTCCCTCCCTCCCTCCCTCCTCACCGTGATTCGTAGTGTCCCTGTTTCTCCATGGGGCGTATCTCCCTCCCTCCTCACCGTGATTCGTAGTGTCCCTGTTTCTCCATGGGGTGTATCTCCCTCCCTCCTCCCTCCTCACCATGATTCGTAGTGTCCCTGTTTCTCCATGGGGTGTATCTCCCTCCCTCCCTCCCTCCTCACCGTGATTCGTAATGTCCCTGTTTCTCCATGGGGCGTAACTCCCTCCCTCCCCCCTCCTCACCGTGATTCGTAGTGTCCCTGTTTCTCCATGGGCGTATCTCCCTCCCTCCCTCCTCACCGTGATTCGTAGTGTCCCTGTTTCTCCATGGGGTGTATCTCCCTCCCTCCCTCCCTCCTCACCGTGATTCATAGTGTCCCTGTTTCTCCATGGGCGTATCTCCCTCCCCCTCCCTCCCTCCCTCCTCACCGTGATTCGTAGTGTCCCTGTTTCTCCATGGGGCGTATCTCCCTCCCTCCCTCCTCACTGTGATTTGTAGTGTCCCTGTTTCTCCATGGAGCGTAACTCCCTCCCTCCCTCCTCACCGTGATTCGTAGTGTCCCTGTTTCTCCATGGGGCGTATCTCCCTCCCTCCCTCCTCACCGTGATTCGTAGTGTCCCTGTTTCTCCATGGGGCGTAACTCCCTCCCTCCCTCCTCACCGTGATTCGTAGTGTCCCTGTTTCTCCATGGGGCGTATCTCCCTCCGTCCCTCCCTCCCTCCCTCCCTCCCTCCTCACCGTGATTCGTAGTGTCCCTGTTTCTCCATGGGGCGTATCTCCCTCCCTCCCTCCTCACCGTGATTCGTAGTGTCCCTGTTTCTCCATGGGGTGTATCTCCCTCCCTCCTCCCTCCTCACCATGATTCGTAGTGTCCCTGTTTCTCCATGGGGTGTATCTCCCTCCCTCCCTCCCTCCTCACCGTGATTCGTAGTGTCCCTGTTTCTCCATGGGGCGTAACTCCCTCCCTCCCTCCCTCCTCACCGTGATTCGTAGTGTCCCTGTTTCTCCATGGGGCGTAACTCCCTCCCTCCCTCCTCACCGTGATTCGTAGTGTCCC
>NW_025746242.1:105000-120000 GCF_021184085.1 Oncorhynchus gorbuscha | reverse complement strand
GGTTCTCTCCTCTCTCTGAGTCCTGTCCTGGTTCTCTCCTCTCTCTGAGTCCTGTCCTGGTTCTCTCCTCTCTCTGAGTCCTGTCCTGGTTCTCTCATCTCTCTGAGTCCTGTCCTGGTTCTCTCATCTCTGCTCCTCTCTCTGAGTCCTGTCCTGGTTCTCTCCTCTCTGCTCCTCTCTCTGAGTCCTGTCCTGGTTCTCTCCTCTCTGCTCCTCTCTCTGAGTCCTGTCCTGGTTCTCTCCTCTCTGCTCCTCTCTCTGAGTCCTGTCCTGGTTCTCTCCTCTCTGCTCCTCTCTCTGAGTCCTGTCCTGGTTCTCTCCTCTCTGCTCCCTCTGAGTCCTGTCCTGGTTCTCTCCTCTCTCTGAGTCCTGTCCTGGTTCTCTCTTCTCTCTGAGTCCTGTCCTGGTTCTCTCTTCTCTCTGAGCCCTGGCCTGGTTCTCTCTTCTCTCTGAGCCCTGGCCTGGCCCTCTCATCTCTCCTCTCTCTGAGCCCTGGCCTGGCCCTCTCATCTCTCCTCTCTCTGAGCCCTGGCCTGGCCCTCTCATCTCTCCTCTCTCTGAGCCCTGGCCTGGCCCTCTCATCTCTCCTCTCTCTGAGCCCTGGCCTGGCCCTCTCATCTCTCCTCTCTCTGAGCCCTGGCCTGGCCCTCTCATCTCTCCTCTCTCTGAGCCCTGGCCTGGCCCTCTCATCTCTCCTCTCTCTGAGCCCTGGCCTGGCCCTCTCATCTCTCCTCTCTCTGAGCCCTGGCCTGGCCCTCTCATCTCTCCTCTCTCTGAGCCCTGGCCTGGCCCTCTCATCTCTCCTCTCTCTGAGCCCTGGCCTGGCCCTCTCATCTCTCCTCTCTCTGAGCCCTGGCCTGGCCCTCTCATCTCTCCTCTCTCTGAGCCCTGGCCTGGCCCTCTCATCTCTCCTCTCTCTGAGCCCTGGCCTGGCCCTCTCATCTCTCCTCTCTCTGAGCCCTGGCCTGGCCCTCTCATCTCTCCTCTCTCTGAGCCCTGGCCTGGCCCTCTCATCTCTCCTCTCTCTGAGCCCTGGCCTGGCCCTCTCATCTCTCCTCTCTCTGAGCCCTGGCCTGGCCCTCTCATCTCTCCTCTCTCTGAGCCCTGGCCTGGCCCTCTCATCTCTCCTCTCTCTGAGCCCTGGCCTGACCCTCTCATCTCTCCTCTCTCAGTACATTACATAAGAGACAGCTGGGTGAAATCTGCTGCGGGCAGAAACCCAGGTCTGACAGATCCACATCTGTTTCCCCAAGACAGGAGGGGTGGAGGGGGGTTGACCATCACCCTCCTCAGTGTCTTTCTGGAGGGGTGGAGGGGAGGGGAGACCATCACAATCCCCTGTCTCATAATCCCCTGCTCAGTGTCTTTCTGGAGGGGGAGGGGGACCAGAGGAGATGGCCCTGCCTCAGTGTCTTTCTGGAGGGGTGGAGGGGGAGAGGAGATGGCCCTGCCTCAGTCTTTCTGGAGGGGTGGAGGGGGACCAGACAGATGGCCCTGCCTCAGTGTCTTTCTGGAGTGGGAGGGGAGGGAGGGGAGAGGAGATGGCCCTGCCTCAGTGTCTTTCTGGAGGGGTGGAGGGGTGGAGGGGGAGAGGAGATGGCCCTGCCTCAGTGTCTTTCTGGAGGGGGAGGGGGAGGGAGGAGGGGGAGACAGATGGCCCTGCCTCAGTGTCTTTCTGGAGGGGTGGAGTGGGGAGGTGGAGGGGGAGGGGAGAGGAGATGGCCCTGCCTCAGTGTCTTTCTGGAGGGGGGAGGGGGTGAGAGGGTGTCTAGGGCCTGATGCATCTGTTTCCCAAATACAGGAAGGGTTGGGGCAGTCGGCACATTGCAGGAAGTGTTGCTCAGAGAGAGGCTCTCGGCTCGCTAGCCTGGCAGCGCTATTGTGAGATTGTGTGAGAATGCCAGGTCAGCGTTTCTTACTAAGAGTGCCCACGTCACCTGCTGTCACAAATACACACCCACACACTCACCAGCATGCTAGCACACGTGTACATGTGCACAATCACACACACACACACACACACACACACACACACACACACACACACACACACACACACACACACACACACACACACACACACACACACACACACACACACACACACACACACACACACACACACACACACACACACATAACACACACACACACACACTGTACCCCCTGCCTGCCTCACATTTGATCACAAGGATGCTGGGGGTATACCTGGTGCGTATAGATGTCACCGAGTGACAGACAGTGGAGCCAATCCTCTGTCTCTATATCAGGCTACCAGGTTGACCATCACAATCCTCTGTCTCTATATCAGGCTACCAGGTTGACCATCACAATCCCCTGTCTCTATATCAGTCTACCAGGTTGACCATCACAATCCCCTGTCTCTATATCAGACTACCAGGTTGACCATCACAATCCCCTGTCTCTATATCAGGCTACCAGGTTGACCATCACAATCCCCTGTCTCTATATCAGACTACCAGGTCTCTATATCAGTCTACCAGGTTGACCATCACAATCCTCTGTCTCTATATCAGGCTACCAGGTTGACCATCACAATCCTCTGTCTCTATATCAGGCTACCAGGTTGACCATCACAATCCTCTGTCTCTATATCAGGCTACCAGGTTGACCATCACAATCCCCTGTCTCTATATCAGACCACTAGGTTGACCATCACAATCCCCTGTCTCTATATCAGGCTACCAGGTTGACCATCACAATCCTGTGTCTCTAACCTCCACACTGACCAGGTTGACCATCACAACCTCTGTCTCTATATCAGACTACCAGGTTGACCATCACAATCCACTGTCTCTATTACCTCTAACCTGTACCTCTGACTCAGTACTGGTACCTCCTGTACATAACCTCCACACTGACTCAGTACTGGTACCTCCTGTACATAACCTCCACACTGACTGACTCTGTACCGGTACCCCTGTATATAACCTCCACACTGACTCGGTACCTCCTGTATATAACCTCCACACTGACTCGGTACCGGTACCTCCTGTATATAACCTCCACACTGACTCGGTACCTCCTGTATATAACCTCCACACTGACTCGGTACCGGTACCTCCTGTATATAACCTCCACACTGACTCGGTACCTCCTGTATATAACCTCCACACTGACTCGGTACCTCCTGTATATAACCTCCACACTGACTCGGTACCTCCTGTATATAACCTCCACACTGACTCGGTACCTCCTGTATATAACCTCCACACTGACTCGGTACCTCCTTTATATAACCTCCACACTTACTCGGTACCTCCTGTATATAACCTCCACACTGACTCGGTACCTCCTGTACATAACCTCCACACTGACTCGGTACCTCCTGTATATAACCTCCACACTGACTCGGTACCTCCTGTATATAACCTCCACACTGACTCGGTACCTCCTGTATATAACCTCCACACTGACTCGGTACCTCCTGTATATAACCTCCACACTGACTCGGTACCTCCTGTATATAACCTCCACACTGACTCGGTACCTCCTGTATATAACCTCCACACTGACTCGGTACCTCCTGTATATAACCTCCACACTGACTCGGTACCTCCTGTATTTAGCATCGTTACTGTTATGTTATTATGTTACTTCATATTATTTTTACTTTAGTTTATTTGGTAAATATTTTCTAAACTCTTTCTTGAACCGCACTGTTGGTTTAAGGGCTTGTTAAGTCAGCATTTCACGTTAAAGTTCACACTTGTTGTATTCGGCGCATTTGACGAATAAAGTTTGATTTGATTTGATTTGACAACCACAACACACACCTCCCCATCACCCCCCCCCACACACACACACCTCTACCATCACACACACACACATCTCCACCGTCACACACACACACACCTCCACCATCACACACACACACACCTCTACCATCACACACACACACATCTCCACCGTCACACACACACACACCTCTACCATCACACACACACACACACCTCTACCATCACACACACACACACCTCTACCATCACACACACCACCCCCTCACCATATGTGTTCTCTGTCCTGGTTTCATTAGCATATCTGCTATTACTCAGGGGGGGAGACAAGGAGACCGTCCTCGTTAGTAATTCATGCTGTCCTAATTACTGAGAGGTCTAATTGTCCGTGATACTCAGGTACGCGTTAAGTCAGAAACTGCTTTGATAATCATTCATCTAAACAGACTTTTCGAGGCAAAAACATGTTTGTTGTTGAACGGTCAACTATTTGACATCAACGTGGAGAAAGTGCTGAATCTGCTCAGTGTGTTCTGCAATATTAAAGACACAAATAAACGTTCTCAGGAATGTTTAGCTTTCGATAAACAGTTGATCATAAATAAGAAATGTTTAGTCTGACTGTAACAGTTGTCTCCTCTGACGAGGAGGAGTAGTAGGAAGGATCGGAGGACCAGATGTAACGGTTGTCTCCTCTGACGAGGAGGAGTAGTAGGAAGGATCGGAGGACCAGGTGTAACGGTTGTCTCCTCTGACGAGGAGGAGTAGTAGGAAGGATCGGAGGACCAGAGCGCAGCGTGGTAAGTGTTCATGATATTTATTATAACTCAGAACACTAAAGAATAAAACAACAAAGAGAACGAAATGAAACCGAAACAGTCCCGAATGGTGCAAACACCCACAAGTCATAGTGGGAAAACAGGCTGCCTAAGTACGGTTCTCAATCAGGGACAACGATTGACAGCTGCCGCTGATTGAAAACCATACCAGGCCAAACACAGAAATACCAAATCATAGAAAAAGGAACATAGACTGCCCACCCCAACTCACACCCTCTGACTACACTAAAACAACGACATCACAAAGGAACGAAAGGTCAGAACGTGACACTGACTTCCTTCAGCGCTCTACACACAGTATGCAGTGGTACAACACACTACAGTCTTCACTAAGAGAGGTACAACACACTACAGTCTTCACTAAGAGAGGTACAACACACTACAGACTTCACTACTCAACACACTACAGTCTTCACTAAGAGAGGTACAACACACTACAGTCTTCACTAAGAGAGGTACAACACTCCACAGTCCTCCCATCCTTCACTAAGAGAGGTACAACACACTACAGTCTTCACTAAGAGAGGTACAACACACTACAGACTTCACTACGAGAGGTACAACACACTACAGTCTTCACTAAGAGAGGTACAACACACTACAGTCTTCACTAAGAGAGGTACAACACACTACAGTCCTCCCATCCTTCACTAAGAGTGGTACAACACACTACAGTCTTCACTAAGAGAGGTACAACACACTACAGTCTTCACTAAGAGAGGTACAACACACTACAGTCTTCACTAAGAGAGGTACAACACACCACAGTCCTCCCATCCTTCACTAAGAGAGGTACAACACACTACAGTCTTCACTAAGAGAGGTACAACACACTACAGTCTTCACTAAGAGAGGTACAACACACTACAGTCTTCACTAAGAGAGGTACAACACACTACAGTCTTCACTAAGAGAGGTACAACACACTACAGTCTTCACTAAGAGAGGTACAACACACTACAGTCCTCCCATCCTTCACCTGCTCGACGGGACGCTGCCAGTCAGCCAATTATATGCTACTTTCAATCTTAATGCGATTACCTTGGATTAAAAGCGAGACATTAAAGCCTAAAACTCCTTTACACTCGGCTAATTAAACCCTGGAATGTGATTAAGGAAGTTTAAAAACAGAGAGTTGACAAACTTTCAGTCAGTCACCTCTTATCAACCGTAGACTGTCTGAACCTGTCATCGATGGTATTACTGTACAGTATATTACGGATCACCAATGGCAACATAACAAACATTATTATAACAGTCTGACGTTTCATACAGGATCCATGACTACCATGACGGATCACCATGGCAACATAACAAACACTATTATAACAGTCTGACGTTTCATGGAGGATCTATGACTACCATGACGGATCACCATGGCAACATAACAAACACTATTATAACAGTCTGACGTTTCATGGAGGATCCATGACTACCATGACGGATCACCATGGCAACATAACAAACACTATTATAACAGTCTGACGTTTCATGGAGGATCCATGACTACCATGAGGATCACCATGGCAACATAACAAACATGATTATAACAGTCTGTCATGCAGGATCCATGAACATGACTAACACCAGAACACTAACACCTAGAAACTACAGTTAGGTGCTGTACACTATAACTACTGTATAGCTGGCTTTCAGTAGGTACTGTAACCCCTAGTTATAACTACTGTATTGCTGGCTCTCAGTAGGTACTGTTCACTGTAACCCCTAGTAATAACTACTGTATAGCTGGCTCTCAGTAGGTGCTGTTCACTGTAACTGGCTCTCAGTAGGTACTGTTCACTAACCCCTACTACTGTATAGCTGGCTCTCAGTAGGTGCTGTTCACTGTAACCCCTAGTCATAACTACTGGTGCTGGCTCTCAGTAGGTGCTGTAACCCCTCGTCCCTCTCAGTAGGTACTGTATAACTAACTACTGTATTGCTGGCTCTCAGTAGGTGTTGTTCACTGTAACCCCTAGTCATAACTACTGTATAGCTGGCTCTCAGTAGGTACTGTAACCCCTAGTTATAACTACTGTATTGCTGGCTCTCAGTAGGTGCTGTTCACTGTAACCCCTCTCATAACTACTGTATAGCTGGCTCTCAGTAGGTGCTGTTCACTGTAACCCCTAGTTATAACTACTGTATAGCTGGCTCTCAGTAGGTGTGTTCACTGTAACCCCTAGTCATAACTACTGTATAGCTGGCTCTCAGTAGGTGCTGTAACCCCTTCACTACTGTAACCCTCAGTAGGTAGTAGTCATAACTAACTGGCTCTCAGTAGGTGTACTGTAACCCCTAGTCTAACTACTGTATAGCTGGCTCTCAGTAGGTGCTGTTAGTTATAACTACTGTAACTGGCTCTCAGTAGTGCTGTTCATAACTACTGTATAGCTGGCTCTCAGTAGGTGTGTTCATTCTGTATAGCTGGCTGTAACCCCCCTAGTAATAACTACTGTATAGCTGGCTCTCAGTAGGTGCAATTCACTGTAACCCCTAGTAATAACTACTGTATAGCTGGCTCTCAGTAGGTGCTGTTCACTGTAACCCCTAGTATAACTACTGTATAGCTGGCTCTCAGTAGGTGCTGTTCACTGTAACCCCTAGTCATAACTACTGTATAGCTGGCTCTCAGTAGGTGCTGTACACTGTAACCCTAGTAATAACTACTGTATAGCTGGCTCTCAGTAGGTGCTGTTCACTGTAACCCCTAGTAATAACTACTGTATAGCTGGCTCTCAGTAGGTGATGTCCACTGTAACCCCTAGTCATAACTACTGTATAGCTGGCTCTCAGTAGGTGCTGTACACTGTAACTCCTAGTAATAACTACTGTATAGCTGGCTCTCAGTAGGTGCAATTCACTGTAAACCCCAGTAATAACTACTGTATAGCTGGCTCTCAGTAGGTGCTGTTCACTGTAACCCCTAGTAATAACTACTGTATAGCTGGCTCTCAGTAGGTGCTGTTCACTGTAACCCCTAGTAATAACTACTGTATAGCTGGCTCTCAGTAGGTGCATTTCACTGTAATCCCTAGTAATAACTACTGTATAGCTGGCTCTCAGTAGGTGCAATTCACTGTAACCCCTAGTCATAACTACTGTATAGCTGGCTCTCAGTAGGTGCTGTCCACTGTAACCCCTAGTCATAACTACTATATAGCCGGCTCTCAGTAGGTGCTGTTCACTGTAACCCCTAGTAACAGTAGTAACAAACTAGTCCTAACTAGATCCAGTACTGTGCAGTAATGCTCACCTTCCCCGACCATAGACACTCCGATGGACATGCCCATGAACTTGCTTCGGGTCCAGACGTGGGTGTTGACGCACATGTTCCTCTCTTTACACTCGCAGTAGAACCCAGTGACGGGTGGGTGGTGTGACACCTGCTCCGCCACGAACCTTACCCGGTAACAGTCCTCTGTCTGAGCACCCCCGCCCTCCGTCCCTGTCCGGCGGGAGGCTCTAGAGGAAGAGGCGGAGTTAGGGGAAAAGCCTCTAGAGGAACAGGCGGGTTTAGGGGAAGAGCCTCTAGAGGAAGAGGCGGGGTTAGGGGAAGAGCCTCTAGAGGAAGAGGCGGGGTTAGGGGCGGGGTTTGAAGTGGGTGTCGTGTTAGTGTTAGGGACAGAGCTCATGGTCCTCAGTGGGTGGACTCTCTCTCGGGGGACGTCCCAGGAACACCTGAAACTCTCTCCCAGGATGGGGTTGTAGGGTTTCTTGGCCACGGCACCCTTGCGCCCCTCGTGAAAGGCGGTCAGGTAGTATTCCACGAATCGGACGATGCGCTCCTCTGGGGTGGTTCCCGTGGTGATGTTCAGGAACATGTCTGGGTGAGCCATGAAGTTAGCGTACATCTCTAGGAGGGAACGCTTCTCCAGGATAAAGGTAGGGAGTACCACCTGTAGAAAGGAGGAGAGAGAGAGAGAGAGAGAGAGGGAGAGAGAGAGAAGGAGAGGGAGAGAGAGAGAGGAAAGAGAGAGAGAGAGAGAGAGAGAGAGAGAGAGAGAGAGAGAGAGAGGAAGGAGAGGGAGAGAGAGAGGAAGAGAGAGAGAGAGAGAGAGAGAGAGGAGAGAGAGAGAGGAAGGAGAGGGGGAGTGAGAGGAAGGAGAAGGAGAGAGAGAGAGGAGAGAGAGAGAGGAAGGAGAGGGAGAGAGAGAGGAAGGAGAAGGAGAGAGAGAGAACAAGGTGAAAGAGAGAGAGAGAGGAAGGAAGGAGAAGGAGAGAGAGGACAGCAACACAATTAGACCCAACCAAATAATGACAAAACAAAAAGATAATTACTTGACACATTGGAAAGAATTAACAAAAAAAACAGAGCAAACTACAATGCTACTTGGCCCTAAACAGAGAGTACACAGCGGCAGAATACCTGACCACTGTGACTGACCCAAACTTAAGGAAAGCTTTGACTAAGTACAGACTCAGTGAGCATAACCTTGCTATTGAGAAAGGCCGTTAGGAAAGCTTTGCTTAAGTACAGACTCAGTGAGCATAACCTTGCTATTGAGAATGGCCGTTACAGGAAAGCTTTGACTAAGTACAGACTCAGTAAGCATAACCTTGCTATTGAGAAAGGCTGTTAGGAAAGCTTTGACTAAGTACAGACTCAGTGAGCATAGCCTTGCTATTGAGAAAGGCCGCCGTAGACAGACATGCTTCTCAAGAGAAGACAGGCTATGTGCCCACTGCCCACAAAATGAGGTGGAAACGGAGCTGCACTTCCTAACCTCCTGCCCAATGTATGACCATATTAGAGACACATATTTCCCTCAGTTTACACAGATCCACAAAGAATTTGAAAACAAATCTAATTTTGATAAACTCCCATATCTACTGGGTGAAATACCACAGTGTGACATCACAGCAGCAATATTTGTGACCTGTTGCCACAAGAAAAGGGCAACCAGTGAAGAACAAACACCATTGTAAATACCCATATTTATATTTATTTATTTATTTCCCTTTTGTACTTTAACTATTTGGACATAATAGGACATTTGAAATGTCTTCATTCTTTTGGAATTTGTTTAGTGTAATGTTTAATGTTATTGTTTATTTCACTTGTGTTTATTATCTACATCACTTGCTTTGGCCAATAAAGCCCTTAAATTGAAATCGAAACTTAAATTTGATTAAGAGAGAGCGACAGAGAGAAAGAAAAAGATAGAGAGAGATTATTGCTTACTGGGAAACACGAAGCACAAAGCTAAATGCAGTGCTATCTGGCCCTAAATCGACAGTACATCGTGACAAACTATTTGACCATGGTTACTGATTAAAACCTTGGAAAACCTTGACAAAGTACAGGCTCAGTGAGCACAGCCTTGCCATTGAGAAGGGTAGACACAGGACAACCTGGCTCCCTGTAGAGGAAAGGCTGTGCAACCACTGCACCACAGCAGAACCTGAGACGGAGCTGCGTTTCCTGACAAAATTGTTTTTAAAAATTGAAACGCTTATTCAAGGTTTCAAATACCTCTCTGATGAGAGCAGGCTACCCGTCCTGTTGGGGGACGACGCAGAGAGCTGTGGGTTGGCAGCGTACTACTGTCTGACAGACCAATCAACCTGCACATGTCCTCTATGCTTATGTCTGGTTATTTTGACCCTTGGTTATTGTTGTTACTGTTGTCCCGTTGACAATATTGATTATTATTAATTATGTTAATATTGTAATTCTCCAAATTAAGCTTTGGCAATATGGACATTTTCACTTCATGCCAATAAAGCACATTTAATTGAATTGAATTGAGAGAAAGAAGAGATAAAGAGAGAAATGAGAGAGAGAAGAGAGTGAGAGAGTAAAAGAGAAGAAAGAGAGAATTGAATGAGAGAGCAAGAGAGAGACAGAGAGAGAGAAATAGAGGTGTGAGAGAGAGAAATAGAGGTGAGAGAGAGAGAAATAGAGGTGAGAGAGAGAGAAATAGAGGAGAGAGAGAGAGAGAGAGAGAGAGAGAGAGAGAGAGAGAGAGAGAGAGAGAGAGAGAGAAATAGAGAGAGAAATAGAGGTGAGAGAGAAATGGAAAAGAAATGGAATTGAGTCCCTCTCCATCCATTCCTGTGGAGAATAAAATATTTTAATCACAGACTGGTCTGTGGTGATATTTACTTATCAAATAGGCTCAGTCTGATTTGTTTGCAGTACTTAAAAGTAATGAGCTTACAAAAAACACACACACACACATACTGTACACACACACACACACACACACATACTGTACACACACACACATACTGTACACACACACACATACTGTACACACACACACATACTGTACACACACACATACTGTACACACACATACTGTACACACACACACACACACACATACTGTACACACACAAACATACTGTACACACACACACACATACTGTACACACACAAACATACTGTACACACACACACACACACACACACACACACACACACACACACACACACACACACACACACACACACACACACACACACACACACACACACACACACACACACACACACACACACACACACACACACATCCTGCTAGTAGAGGGCTGTCTGGTGTGTATTAATAACCCAGTACATTGTGATGTCGGACTGATGACGTACATGCTGGTCCCCTGTGGATCCATGCCTCAGGCCTCTGTAATGGTCCCTCCCCCATCCACATCAGGCCTATCAGGGACGTACATGCCTCAGGCCTCTGTAATGGTCCCTCCCCCTTCCACATCAGGCCTATCAGGGATGTACATGCCTCAGGCCTCTGTAATGGTCCCTCCCCCTTCCACATCAGGCCTATCAGGGATGTACATGCCTCAGGCCTCTGTAATGGTCCCTCCCCCATCCACATCAGGCCTATCAGGGACGTACATGCCTCAGGCCTCTGTAATGGTCCCTCCCCCATCCACATCAGGCCTATCAGGGACGTACATGCCCCAGGCCTCTGTAATGGTCCCTCCCCCATCCACATCAGGCCTATCAGGGACGTACATGCCTCAGGCCTCTGTAATGGTCCCTCCCCCATCCACATCAGGCCTATCAGGGACGTACATGCCTCAGGCCTCTGTAATGGTCCCTCCCCCATCCACATCAGGCCTATCAGGGATATGGCCCAAAATAGAAACCTATTTTCCCATAGTACACTTCTTTTTTTTTACCAGAGAGCCCTAAAGGGTGGACAATTGGGACACAGCCCAGACCCCACTATCAGAAACATCAGTCTCTGCCAAACATCATTATCCTCATCAACAGCCTCTGTGGTCTGGACCATCTCTACTGAGAACAGCTGTTATTACACCAGTTAACACAGTAGTTTACACCAGTTAACACAGTAGTTTACACACCAGTTAACACAGTAGTTTACACACCAGTTAACTCAGTAGTTTACACCAGTTACCACTGTAGTTTACACACCAGTTAACACAGTAGTTTACACACCAGTTAACACAGTAGTTTACACACCAGTTAACACAGTAGACCAGTTAACACAGTAGTTTACACCAGTTAACACAGTAGTTTACACCAGTTACCACAGTAGTTTATATCAGTTACCACAGTAGTTTACACACCAGTTAACACAGTAGTTTACACACCAGTTAACACAGTAGTTTATATCAGTTACCACAGTAGTTTACACTAGTTACCACAGTAGTTTATATCAGTTACCACAGTAGTTTAGTTTACAACAGTTACAACAGTAGTTTAGTTTACACCAGTTCCCACAGTAGTTTACACCAGTTACCACAGTAGTTTACACACCAGTTATCAAAGTAGTTTATCAGTTAACACAGTAGTTTACATCAGTTACCACAGTAGTTTACACCAGTTATCACAGTAGTTTACACCAGTTACCACAGTAGTTTACACAGTAGTTTATACCAGTTACCACAGTAGTTTACACCAGTTACCACAGTTATCACAGTAGTTTACACCAGTTACCACAGTAGTTTATCAGTAAACACAGTAGTTTACACACCAGTTATCAAAGTAGTTTATCAGTTAACACAGTAGTTTAACCAGTTAACACAGTAGTTTAACCAGTTACCACAGTAGTTTACACCAGTTACCACAGTAGTTTATACCAGTTACCGCAGTAGTTTACACCAGTTAACACAATATTTTACACACCAGTTATCAAAGTAGTTTACCACAGTAGTTTACACAGTTACCACAAACCAGTTATCACAGTAGTTTACATCAGTTACCACAGTAGTTTACACCAGTTACCACAGTAGTTTACACCAGTCACCACAGTAGTTTACACACCAGTTATCAAAGTAGTTTATCAGTTAACACAGTAGTTTACACACCAGTTATTACTAAGTAGTTTATCCAGTTAACACAGTAGTTTACACCAGTTACCACAGTAGTTTACACCAGTTTACCACACAGTAGTTTACACCAGTTACCACAGTAGTTTACACCAGTTACCACAGTAGTTTACCAGTTACCAGTAGTTTACACAGTTACCACAGTAGTTTACATCAGTTACCACAGTAGTTTACATCAGTTACCACAGTAGTTTACACCAGTTATCAGTAGTTTAACCAGTTAACACAGTAGTTTACACCAGTTCCCACAGTAGTTTACACCAGTTATCAAAGTAGTTTAACCAGTTAACACAGTAGTTTACACCAGTTACCACAGTAGTTTACACCAGTTACTACAGTAGTTTAGTTTACACCAGTTACCACAGTAGTTTACACCAGTTACTACAGTAGTTTACACCATTTACCACAGCAGTTTACACCAGTTACTACAGTAGTTTACACCAGTTACCACAGTAGTTTACACCAGTTACTGCAGTAGTTTACACCAGTTACTACAGTAGTTTAGTTTACATCAGTTACCACAGTAGTTTACACCAGTTACTACAGTAGTTTACACCAGTTACCACAGTAGTTTACACCAGTTACTACAGTAGTTTACACCAGTTACTGCAGTAGTTTAGTTTACACCAGTTACCACAGTAGTTTACACCAGTTACTACAGTAGTTTACACCAGTTAACACAGTAGTTTACACCAGTTACTACAGTAGTTTACACCAGTTACCACAGTAGTTTACATCAGTTACCACAGTAGTTTACAGCAGTTACCACAGTAGTTTACACCAGTTACTACAGTAGTTTACACCAGTTACCACAGTAGTTTACACCAGTTACTACAGTAGTTTACAGCAGTTACCACAGTAGTTTACATTAGTTACCACAGTAGTTTACAGCAGTTACCACAGTAGTTTACACCAGTTACTACAGTAGTTTACACCAGTTACTACAGTAGTTTACACCAGTTACCACAGTAGTTTACACCAGTTACCACAGCAGTTTACACCAGTTACTACAGTAGTTTACACCAGTTACCACAGTAGTTTACACCAGTTACTGCAGTAGTTTACACCAGTTACTACAGTAGTTTAGTTTACATCAGTTACCCCAGTAGTTTACACCAGTTACTACAGTAGTTTACACCAGTTACTACAGTAGTTTAGTTTACACCAGTTACCACAGTAGTTTACACCAGTTACCACAGTAGTTTACACCAGTTACCACAGTAGTTTTCACCAGTTACCACAGTAGTTTACATCAGTTACCACAGTAGTTTACACCAGTTACCACAGTAGTTTACACCAGTTACCACAGTAGTTTACATCAGTTACCACAGTAGTTTACACCAGTTACCACAGTAGTTTACACCAGTTACTACAGTAGTTTACAGTTACCAGTTACTACAGTAGTTTAGTTTACACCAGTTACCACAGTAGTTTACACCAGTTACTTACAGTAGTTTACACCAGTTACCACAGTAGTTTACACCAGTTACCACAGCAGTTTACACCAGTTACTACAGTAGTTTACATCAGTTACCACAGTAGTTTACACCAGTTACTACAGTAGTTTACACCAGTTACTACAGTAGTTTACACCAGTTACCACAGTAGTTTACACCAGTTACTACAGTAGTTTACACCAGTTACTACAGTAGTTTACACCAGTTACCACAGTAGTTTACACCAGTTACCACAGTAGTTTACACCAGTTACTACAGTAGTTTACACCAGTTACCACAGTTTACAGTTTTTACACCAGTTACTACAGTAGTTTACACCAGTTACCACAGTAGTTTACACCAGTTACTACAGTAGTTTACAGTTACTACAGTAGTTTAGTTTACATCAGTTACCACAGTAGTTTACACCAGTTACTACAGTAGTTTACACCAGTTACTACAGTAGTTTAGTTTACACCAGTTACCACAGTAGTTTACACCAGTTACTACAGTAGTTTACACCAGTTACCACAGTAGTTTACACCAGTTACCACAGCAGTTTACACCAGTTACTACAGTAGTTTACACCAGTTACCACAGTAGTTTACACCAGTTACTACAGTAGTTTAGTTTACACCAGTTACCACAGTAGTT
>NW_025746242.1:87500-100000 GCF_021184085.1 Oncorhynchus gorbuscha | reverse complement strand
CACTAAGGAGTCTAGGTGATGATAGAGGTCTAGGTGATGAAGCTATAATCACTAAGGAGTCTAGGTGATGAAGCTATAATCACTAAGGGGTCTAGGTGATGATAGAGATGAAGCTATAATCACTAAGGGGTCTAGGTGATGATAGAGGTCTAGGTGATGAAGCTATAATCACTAAGGAGTCTAGGTGATGAAGCTATAATCACTAAGGAGTCTAGGTGATGAAGCTATAATCACTAAGGAGTCTAGGTGATGAAGCTATAATCACTAAGGAGTCTAGGTGATGAAGCTATAATCACTAAGGGGTCTAGGTGATGAAGCTATAATCACTAAGGAGTCTAGGTGATGAAGCTATAATCACTAAGGAGTCTAGGTGATGAAGCTATAATCACTAAGGAGTCTAGGTGATGAAGCTATAATCACTAAGATGATAGAGGTCTAGGTGATGAAGCTATAATCACTAAGGAGTCTAGGTGATGATAGAGGTCTAGGTGATGAAGATATAATCAGGTGATGAAGCTATAATCACTAAGGAGTCTAGGTGATGAAGCTATAATCACTAAGGAGTCTAGGTGATGAAGCTATAATCACTAAGGGTCTAGGTGATGATAGAGGTCTAGGTGATGAAGCTATAATCACTAAGGGTCTAGGTGATGATAGAGGTCTAGGTGATGAAGCTATAATCACTAAGGGGTCTAGGTGATGAAGCTATAATCACTAAGGTCTAGGTGATGATATAATCACTAAGGGGTCTAGGTGATGATAGGTCTAGGTGATGAAGCTATAATCACTAAGGAGTCTAGGTGATGATAGAGGTCTAGGTGATGAAGCTATAATCACTAAGGAGTCTAGGTGATGAAGCTATAATCACTAAGGAGTCTAGGTGATGAAGCTATAATCACTAATCACTAAGTCTAGGTGATGAAGCTATAATCACTATGAAGCTATAATCACTAAGGAGTCTAGGTGATGAAGCTATAATCACTAAGTCTAGGTGATGAAGCTATAATCACTAAGGGGTCTAGGTGATGAAGCTATAATCACTAAGGAGTCTAGGTGATGAAGCTATAATCACTAAGGAGTCTAGGTGATGAAGCTATAATCACTAAGGAGTCTAGGTGATGAAGCTATAATCACTAAGGAGTCTAGGTGATGAAGCTATAATCACTAAGGAGTCTAGGTGATGAAGCTATAATCACTAAGGAGTCTAGGTGATGAAGCTATAATCACTAAGGAGTCTAGGTGATGATAGAGGTCTAGGTGATGAAGCTATAATCACTAAGGAGTCTAGGTGATGATAGAGGTCTAGGTGATGAAGCTATAATCACTAAGGAGTCTAGGTGATGAAGCTATAATCACTAAGGGGTCTAGGTGATGATAGAGGTCTAGGTGATGATAGAGGTCTAGGTGATGATAGAGGTCTAGGTGATGAAGCTATAATCACTAAGGGGTCTAGGTGATGATAGAGGTCTAGGTGATGATAGAGGTCTAGGTGATGAAGCTATAATCACTAAGGGGTCTAGGTGATGAAGCTATAATCACTAAGGGGTCTAGGTGATGAAGCTATAATCACTAAGGAGTCTAGGTGATGATAGAGGTCTAGGTGATGAAGCTATAATCACTAAGGAGTCTAGGTGATGAAGCTATAATCACTAAGGAGTCTAGGTGATGAAGCTATAATCACTAAGGAGTCTAGGTGATGAAGCTATAATCACTAAGGAGTCTAGGTGATGAAGCTATAATCACTAAGGAGTCTAGGTGATGAAGCTATAATCACTAAGGAGTCTAGGTGATGATAGAGGTCTAGGTGATGAAGCTATAATCACTAAGGAGTCTAGGTGATGATAGAGGTCTAGGTGATGAAGCTATAATCACTAAGGGGTCTAGGTGATGAAGCTATAATCACTAAGGGGTCTAGGTGATGAAGCTATAATCACTAAGGAGGTCTAGGTGATGAAGCTATAATCACTAAGGAGTCTAGGTGATGAAGCTATAATCACTAAGGAGTCTAGGTGATGATAGAGGTCTAGGTGATGAAGCTATAATCACTAAGGAGTCTAGGTGATGATAGAGGTCTAGGTGATGAAGCTATAATCACTAAGGGGTCTAGGTGATGAAGCTATAATCACTAAGGGGTCTAGGTGATGATAAGAGCGTCTGCTAAATGACTTAAATGTAAATGTAAATGTGATGATAGAGGTCTAGGTGATGATAGAGGTCTAGGTGATGAAGCTATAATCACTAAGGGGTCTAGGTGATGAAGCTATAATCACTAAGGGGTCTAGGTGATGAAGCTATAATCACTAAGGAGTCTAGGTGATGATAAGAGTCTAGGTGATGAAGCTATAATCACTAAGGAGTCTAGGTGATGAAGCTATAATCACTAAGGAGTCTAGGTGATGAAGCTATAATCACTAAGGAGTCTAGGTGATGAAGCTATAATCACTAAGGAGTCTAGGTGATGAAGCTATAATCACTAAGGAGTCTAGGTGATGAAGCTATAATCACTAAGGAGTCTAGGTGATGATATAATCACTAAGGTCTAGGTGATGAAGCTATAATCACTAAGGAGTCTAGCTGATGATAGAGGTCTAGGTGATGAAGCTATAATCACTAAGGGGT
Source organism: Oncorhynchus gorbuscha (assembly GCF_021184085.1). Lineage (NCBI taxonomy): Eukaryota > Metazoa > Chordata > Actinopteri > Salmoniformes > Salmonidae > Oncorhynchus > Oncorhynchus gorbuscha. The sequence goes on along the minus strand of NW_025746242.1, from coordinate 97,381 downwards.
CTAGGTGATGAAGCTATAATCACTAAGGAGTCTAGGGATGTCACTAAGGAGTAGGTGATGAAGCTAGCTATAATCACTAAGGAGTCTAGGTGATGAAGCTATAATCACTAAGGAGTCTAGGTGATGAAGCTATAATCACTAAGGAGTCTAGGTGATGATAGAGGTCTAGGTGATGAAGCTATAATCACTAAGGAGTCTAGCTGATGATAGAGGTCTAGGTGATGAAGCTATAATCACTAAGGGGTCTAGCTGATGAAGCTATAATCACTAAGGGGTCTAGGTGATGATAAGAGCGTCTGCTAAATGACTTAAATGTAAATGTAAATGTGATGATAGAGGTCTAGGTGATGATAGAGGTCTAGGTGATGAAGCTATAATCACTAAGGGGTCTAGGTGATGAAGCTATAATCACTAAGGGGTCTAGGTGATGAAGCTATAATCACTAAGGAGTCTAGGTGATGATAGAGGTCTAGGTGATGAAGCTATAATCACTAAGGAGTCTAGCTGATGATAGAGGTCTAGGTGATGAAGCTATAATCACTAAGGAGTCTAGGTGATGAAGCTATAATCACTAAGGAGTCTAGGTGATGAAGCTATAATCACTAAGGAGTCTAGGTGATGAAGCTATAATCACTAAGGAGTCTAGGTGATGATAGAGGTCTAGGTGATGAAGCTATAATCACTAAGGGGTCTAGGTGATGAAGCTATAATCACTAAGGGGTCTAGGTGATGAAGCTATAATCACTAAGGGGTCCAGACATTTACCACAGTACTCCAGATTATAACCTGCATTACGTTGTATAATCCCATTACGGTTCAGTCTATCATCACACACGGTGGGGTTCATCGAACCACATGAGCAGAGCAGCTGTGACACACACCATCGTGAGTTCAGTCAGGCGCAGTCACTGCACTCACCTGGCTGCCCATTATAGACACTCATGACAGGCAGTCACTTCCTCATTCAGTCAGCCAGTCTGTCACCAGGATGACAGAACAGAGAGACTGAAACCTCCAACTTCAGGCTGACAAACAGTTTCTTCACTGTTATATCTTAAGGCGGTTGTTCAGATAAGCATTTGTGAAATTGGACCATATGATCACAGGGATACATGTTTTGGAGACACAAGGTGTTTTATATTCTTCAGAATAACATGGTATTTCTCCTGTCCTGTAGACTGAATTAGCTCAAGGTGGGATGAGGAGAGGAGAGGAGAGGAGAGGAGAGGAGAGGAGAGGAGAGGAGAGGAGAGGAGAGGAGAGGAGAGGAGAGGAGAGGAGAGGAGAGGAGAGGAGAGGAAAGGAAAGGAGAGTGTTGAGTACAGGAGAGGAGAGGAGAGGAGAGGAGAGGAGAGGAGGGAGAGGAGAGGAGGAGAGGAGAGGAGAGGAGAGGGAGGGAGAGGAGAGGAGAGGAGAGGAGAGGAGAGGAGAGGAGAGGAGAGAGGAGAGGAGAGGAGAGGAGGGAGAGGAGAGGAGAGTTGGAGGGAGGAGGGGGAGGAGAGGGAGAGGAGAGGAGAGGAGAGGAGAGAGAGGAGAGGAGAGAGAGGAGAGGAGAGGAAAGGAGAGTGTTGAGTACAGGAGAGGAGAGAGAGGAGAGGAGAGGAGAGGAGAGGAGAGGAGAGGAGAGGAGAGGAGAGAGAGAGGAGAGGAGAGGAGAGGAGAGGAGAGGAGAGGAGAGGGAGAGGAGAGGAGAGGAGAGGAGAGTTGGAGGGAGGAGGGGGAGGAGAGGAGAGGTGAAGTAAGGAGAGTAGAGGAGAAGAGGAGTAGAGGTCAGAGTGTTGAGTACAGGAGAAGGACTGGACAGATGGAGGCTTGGGGAATGAACTAGCAACTAAATAATGAATACATTCTCTCCCTCTCTCTGTGTACAAGTACAGTGTGCTAGGTAGATAAGTTTATCTGTGTCAGCACCTGGTGCTCTGTGCCATCTGTGACTGTGTGAAGAGAGCAGAGAGCTGTGTTCTGTTTCACTATCTTGGGGGGGGGGGGGGGTTCTGTTGTTGGTTCACTGTTAGAACACTGGCCACTGACTATAGTTGTTGTCCATTTCACTGGTGTGAATGTGTGTAAAGCTCACTGGTGTCCTTGACTAAGACCTCTTCCCCACTAAGTTGTACACATCAAGTCCTTGATGCAGTCCTGTTGTTATACAGTTACCAAGCAACGACTACCATTGATAAACGCAGATGAACAGTGTGACCCAAGTGTGGTTCTTACCCGTGTAGTGAGATGTACCCAACAAGGGTTCATGTCCAGTTAGATTACAGTAGATGGTGTTTGATTTAACTTCCATCCGGTGATATAGACCCAAGTGAAATATATTGGAACACAGCTGAGCCTTTTGTTAATCACCCAGTCATCTCTGATGTTCTGAATATGCTTCACAGCCAACGCTAGACAAGCATTTGTGTAAGTTTATCATAGCCTAGCATAGCATTATGCCTTGCTAGCAGCAGGCAACCTTGTCACGGATATCAGAAAAGCAAATCAAATGAAATCGTTTACCTTTGATGAACTTCGGATGTTTTCACTCACGAGACTCCCAGGTCGACAGCCAAAGTTCATTTTTTTCCCCAAATATTATTTTTGTAGGCGAAACAGCTCCGTTTGTTATTCACGTTTGGCTGAGAAATCGCCCGGAAATTGCCAATTAGCTCCATAATATCAACAGAAACATGGCAAACGTTGTTTATAATCAATCCTCAAGGTGTTTTTTTAATATCTATTCGATAATATATCCGTCGGGACAATTCGTTTTTCAGGAGGACCGATTGGAGTAATGGCTACCTCTGTATTTTACGCGAGAATCTCTCTCGGAGCCACCATGTGACCACTTACGCAATGTAGCCGCCTACGGCTATTCTTCAACAGAAATGCGTCCAACTACATCACAATGCTGTAGACACCTTGGAGAATACGTAGAAAGCGTAAGCTAGTTGGTGGTACATTCACAGCCAAATAGGGAGTCATTGGAACGCAGCGCTTTCAAAACCTGCTTTCGCCTGCAACATCAGTTCTGTTATACTCACAGACAATATCTTTACAGTTTTGGAAACGTTAGAGTGTTTACTATCGAAAGCTGTCAATTATATGCATATTCTAGCATCTTTTCCTGACAAAATATCCCGTTTAAAACGGGAACATTTTTTTCTTCCAAAATGAAAATACTGCCCCCTAGTACCAACAGGTTTTAAGGGCTCGTAAGTAAGCATTTCACTGTGAGGTCTACTACACCTGTTGTATTCAGCATTTCACTGTAAGGTCTACTACACCTGTTGTATTCAGCATTTCACTGTGAGGTCTACTACACCTGTTGTATTCAGCATTTCACTGTAAGGTCTACTACACCTGTTGTATTCAGCATTTCACTGTAAGGTCTACTACACCTGTTGTATTCAGCATTTCACTGTGAGGTCTACTACACCTGTTGTATTCAGCATTTCACTGTGAGGTCTACTACACCTATTGTATTCAGCATTTCACTGTGAGGTCTACTACACCTGTTGTATTCAGCATTTCACTGTAAGGTCTACTACACCTGTTGTATTCAGCATTTCACTGTAAGGTCTACTACACCTGTTGTATTCAGCATTTCACTGTAAGGTCATGTGACTAATAAAATGTGATTTGATTTGATATGACGTCAGGCCAAGATGCTCGACTCTTGACGTCAGGCCAAGATGCTCGACTCTTGGTGGCAGCAATAAAGAAATCACCATCTGAGCCCAATTATAATCCTAAAGTTGTGTGAAATACACTCATAACATGTAAATAAAGGCTTTCTTTTTGTTGTTGCCGGCGTTCTATAAAAAGTCCCCCTCGTTCTGTCACCGACTTGTGCGCATCGCCATCGTTGAGGGCAATGTTTTGTAAACACAGAAAGGGGTCTATACAGTAGATCGTCACTGGTCAGGTGTTAGGGTCTTACCCGTGTGAGGTCCATGCCCAGTTTGAGCTGCGACAGCAGGTGAAGGATCATGTTCCGTTGGTCCTCTCTGACTCCCAGGTCCTCTTCCTCGTTGTCCTCTGTGTCTGTCATCTCTTCACTGGGGTCTATAGACTCTGGGGTGGGAGGGGCCTGCTGGGGCTGGGACAACATAACAGAGGGTTAGAGGACAGGGTTAGAGTACTGGGGTCTATAGGCTCTGGGGAGGGGGGGACAACAACATAACAGAGGGTTAGAGGACAGGGTTAGAGTACTGGGGTCTATAGACTCTGGGGTGGGAGGGGCCTGCTGGGGCTGGGACAACATAACAGAGGGTTAGAGGACAGGGTTAGAGTACTGGGGTCTATAGGCTCTGGTGGGGGGGACAACATAACAGAGGGTTAGAGGACAGGGTTAGAGTACTGGGGTCTATAGGCTCTGGTGGGGGGACAACATAACAGAGGGTTAGAGGACAGAGTTAGAGTACTGGGGTCTATAGGCTCTGGTGGGGGACAACATAACAGAGGGTTAGAGGACAGGGTTAGAGTACTGGGGTCTATAGGCTCTGGTGGGGGGACAACATAACAGAGGGTTAGAGGACAGGGTTAGAGTACTGGGGTCTAGTCTATAGGCTCTGGTGGGGGGACAACATAACAGAGGGTTAGAGGACAGGGTTAGAGTACTGGGGTCTATAGGCTCTGGGGAGGGGGGACAACATAACAGAGGGTTAGAGGACAGAGTTAGAGTACTGGGGACTATAGGCTCTGGGGGGGACAACATAACAGAGGGTTAGAGGACAGGGTTAGAGTACTGGGGTCTATAGGCTCTGGTGGGGGGACAACATAACAGAGGGTTAGAGGACAGGGTTAGAGTACTGGGGTCTATAGGCTCTGGGGGGACAACATAACAGAGGGTTAGAGTACTGGAGTCTATAGACTCTGGTGGGGGGACAACATAACAGAGGGTTAGAGGACAGGGTTAGAGTACTGGGGTCTATAGGCTCTGGGGGGGGGCAACATAACAGAGGGTTAGAGTACTGGGGTCTATAGGCTCTGGGGGGGGACAACATAACAGAGGGTTAGAGGACAGGGTTACAGTACTGGGGTCTATAGGCTCTGGGGGGGGGACAACATAATGGGGCTCTAGGTGACAGCAACAGAGGGTTAGAGGACAGGGTTAGAGTACTGGGGTCTATAGGCTCTGGTGGGGGGGACAACATAACAGAGGGTTAGAGGACAGGGTTAGAGTACTGGGGTCTATAGGCTCTGGTGGGGGGGACAACATAACAGAGGGTTAGAGGACAGGGTTAGAGTACTGGGGTCTATAGGCTCTGGGGGGGACAACATAACAGAGGGTTAGAGGACAGGGTTAGAGTACTGGGGTCTATAGGCTCTGGGGGGGGGGGGGTATAGACAACATAGCAGAGGGTTAGAGGACAGGGTTAGAGTACTGGGGTCTATAGACTCTGGGGGGGGGGGAGGGACAACATAACAGAGGGTTAGAGGACAGGGTTAGAGTACTGGGGTCTATAGGCTCTGGGGGGGGGGACAACATAGCAGAGGGTTAGAGGACAGGGTTACAGTACTGGGGTCTATAGGGTCTGGGGGGGACAACATAACAGAGGGTTAGAGGACAGGGTTAGAGTACTGGGGTCTATAGACTCTGGGGTGGGAGGGGCCTGCTGGGGCTGGGACAACATAACAGAGGGTTAGAGGACAGGGTTAGAGTACTGGGGTCTATAGGCTCTGGGGGGGGGGGAAGACAACATAACAGAGGGTTAGAGGACAGGGTTACAGTACTGGGGTCTATAGGCTCTGGGGGGGGGACAACATAACAGAGGGTTAGAGGACAGGGTTAGAGTACTGGGGTCTATAGGCTCTGGGGGGGGGACAACATAACAGAGGGTTAGAGGACAGGGTTAGAGTACTGGGGACTATAGGCTCTGGGGGGAGGACAACATAACAGAGGGTTAGAGGACAGGGTTAGAGTACTGGGGTCTATAGGCTCTGGGGGGGGATGGTGTTTGATTTAACAACATAACAGAGGGTTAGAGGACAGGGTTAGAGTACTGGGGTCTATAGGCTCTGGGGGGGGTCACGGATATCAGAAAAGCAACATAACAGAGGGTTAGAGGACAGGGTTAGAGTACTGGGGTCTATAGACTCTGGGGGAGGGGACAACATAACAGAGGGTTAGAGGACAGGGTTAGAGTATGGGGTCTATAGACTCTGGGGGGCAACATAACAGAGGGTTAGAGGACAGGGTTAGAGTACTGGGGTCTATAGGCTCTGGGGGGGGGCAACATAACAGAGGGTTAGAGGACAGGGTTACAGTACTGGGGTCTATAGACTCTGGGGGGGCAACATAACAGAGGGTTAGAGGACAGGGTTACAGTACTGGGGTCTATAGACTCTGGGGGAGGGGACAACATAACAGAGGGTTAGAGGACAGGGTTACAGTACTGGGGTCTATAGACTCTGGGGGAGGGGACAACATAACAGAGGGTTAGAGGACAGGGTTAGAGTACTGGGGTCTATAGACTCTGGGGGGGGGCAACATAACAGAGGGTTAGAGGACAGGGTTAGAGTACTGGGGTCTATAGGCTCTGGGGGGGACAACATAACAGAGGGTTAGAGGACAGGGTTACAGTACTGGGGTCTATAGACTCTGGGGGAGGGGACAACATAACAGAGGGTTAGAGGACAGGGTTACAGTACTGGGGTCTATAGGCTCTGGGGGGGGGCTGCAACATAACAGAGGGTTAGAGGACAGGGTTACAGTACTGGGGTCTATAGACTCTGGGGGGGGGCAAGATAACACAGCACACACACACAAAAAACACAAAGCACTCACACACAAAAAACACACAAAACACACACACACAAAAAACACACAAAACACACAAAACACACAAGCGCTCCAAAAATGTAGGTTTCTCTTCAATACTTAGAGAATGTCCGCAATGCGTGGGTAACTGCACCCGCAGGGTGACTAGTGTGACTACCTGTTATTCACAGCTTGTTCAGGAAAACATTCCTGAAAGATTAGCACATGAACCAGATTTACTCTGTGCTCACTCCCCCTTCCTCCCCCAGCCTCCCTCTTCCTCCCCGTCTCCCCCCACTGTCCTCAGAGCACTTTAAGGCAGCAAATGCATTTGGTTTCATTTGGTTTCTACAGCAGCAGATCATTTTAGACTTATATATTGTTCCTAATGCATAATGTTAGGCAGTAGCATGGAAGTACGAGGCCCAAAGCATTCTGGGAGCTGAAAAAGCCTTGCTCTCTCCCCCTCTCTTTCTCTAGTTCTCTCTCTCTCTCTCTCTCTCTCTCTCTCTCTCTCTCTCTCTCTCTCTCTCTCTCTCTCTCTCTCTCTCTCTCTCTCTCTCTCTTTCCCTCTCTCTCTCTCTCTCTCTCTCTCTCTCTCTCTCTCTCTCTCTCTCTCTCTCTCTCCCTCTCTCTCTCTCTCTCTCTCTCTCTCTCTCTCTCTCTCTCTCTCTCTCTCTCTCTCTCTCTCTCTCTCTCCCTCTCTTTCTCTAGTTCTCTCTCTCTCTCTCTCTCTCTCTCTCTCTCTCTCTCTCTCTCTCTCTCTCTCTCTCTCTCTCTCTCTCTCTCTCTCTCTCTTCTCTCTCTCTCTCTCTCTCTCTCTCTCTCTCTCTCCCTCTCTCTCACTCTCTCTCTCTCTCTCTCTCTCTCTCTCTCTCTCTCTCTCTCTCTCTCTCTCTCTCTCTCCCTCTCTCTCTCTCTCTCTCTCTCTCTCTCCTCTTTCTCTCTCTCTGACTCTTTCCTTCTCTCCCAGATGAAGGTAGACTGGGGAGTGTGTGTTGCTGCCAGCTGCCCAGTGAGGTGAGATGGCACACTGTGGTATTTCACCCAGTAGATATGGGAGTTTATCAAAATTGTATTTGCATTCAAATTCTTTGTGGATCTGTGTAATCTGAGGGAAATATGTGTCTCTAATATGGTCATTCATTTGACAGGAGGTTAGAAAGTGCAGCTCAGTTTCCACCTCATTTTGTGGGCAGTGAGCACATAGCCTGTCTTCTCTTGGGAGCCAGGTCTGTCTACCACATGCATGATTTGGTGTTTTACACTGAGGATATTTTTGCAGAATTCTGCATGAAGAGTCTCAATTTTGTGTTTGTCCCATTTTGTGAAGTCCTGGTTGGTATGTCGAATTTTATGCTCCTTTTATGCTCCTTTTGATGGCATAGAAGCCCCTTCTTATGTATAGTTTTTTGTGTGCTCTAGGGCAACAGTCTCTAGATGGAATTCGTATTTGTGGTCCTGGTGACTGGACCTTTTTTGGAACACCATTATTTTGGTCTTACTGAGATTTACTGTCAGGGCCCAGGTCTGACAGAATCTGTGCAGAAGATCTAGGTGCTGCTGTAGGCTGTTCTTGTTTGCGGACAGAAGCACCAGATCATCAGAAAACAGTAGACATTTGACTTCAGATTCTCGTAGGGTGAGGCCGGGTGCTGCAGACTGTTCTAGAGCCCGTGCCAATTAGTTGATATATATGTTGAAGAGTGTGGGGCTTAAGCTGCATCCCTGTCTCACCCCACGACCCTGTGGAAAGAAATGTGTGTGTTTTTGTGAAGTTTAACCTCACTTGTTGTTTGTGTACATAGATTTTATAATGTTGCATCTTTTTCCCCCAAAACCACTTTCCATTCATTTGTATAGCAGACACTCATGCTAAATTGAATGAAAAATGTTTTTGAAATTAACAAAACGTGAGAATAATTTGCCTTTGTTAAGGTTTGTTTGTCTGTCGTCTCTCTTTTTCTACCCCTTTCTCTCTCTCTTTCTCTCTGTCCCAACTCTCTCTTTCTCTATGTCACTCTCTCTTTCTCTCTGTCCCAACTCTCTCTTTCTCTCTGTCACTCTCTCTTTCTCTATGTCACTCTCTCTTTCTCTCTGTCCCAACTCTCTCTTTCTCTATGTCACTCTCTCTTTCTCTCTGTCCCAAATCTCTCTTTCTCTATGTCACTCTCTCTTTTCTCACTCTATCTCTCTGTCTCTCTCTCTACTTCTTTCTCTCTCTACCTCTCTCTACCTCTCTATTTCTCTCTATATATTTCTATTTCTCTCTCTCTCTCTATTTCTATTTCTATCTCTTTCTATTTCTTTCTATTTCTATCTCTTTCTATTTCTTTCTATTTCTCTCTCTTTCTCTCTCTCTATCTCTGTACCTCTCTCTCTACCTCTCTCTCTACTTCTCTCTCCCTCTCTCTCTCTACCTCTCGCTTTCTCTCTCTACATCTCTCTTTCTCTACCTCTCTCGCTCTCAATATTCAAAAACATGTGTTTTTTAAATATTGACTAGCGGATTGTCAAGGATACACAGAAATTAAAAAAATATGTGTGGAGTTTTTAGCTGTAATTATTTGTTTACTATAGGCTGAAAAGACAACATATATTTGGTGAGAATTACTACATAGGGAAGTAAATATATTCTAGCTCTTAAAGAGGCAGTAGCCTAAAAAATTATATATATATTACAGCCTTCCCATTGGACACTGGTTGAATCAACAATGTTTTCACGTAGTTTCAATACCCAGTGGGTTATTTAGTCTGCAGTTATTCTCCTTTACAAATAAATAGTCGATTCTGATTACAATTATTATGTCAAATTTTTTTAAACTAATTTTAATTTTTAACTAAATGCAATCTATTTTCGTCAAAAATGTAACTAGTTATATCTAGCTGTCCGATAACACATTCTGATGGAATGGCTTGTCCTGCAACTTTGTAAAAACCCAGAGAAAAGGTCTTGGTTCTTTCCTAAACATAGCGTGTCAATACAAAGAGGACTCGGACAACAAAATAGTTGATGTGAACTGGCAAAAGAGTTGAGTCCTCATTCAAAGGAAGTGTGAATACAAAAGAGAACTGAGATATTTACAGCATCACTACAGTGACCCACAAAACAAGCCTGGGGGACCAGAGA
>NW_025746242.1:75000-82500 GCF_021184085.1 Oncorhynchus gorbuscha | reverse complement strand
GAGGTAAAGTCTGATATTAGACTATTACACTGTTTACCAGGGGGCGGGGCTACCGAGGTAAAGTCTGATATTAGACTATTACACTGTTTACCAGGGGCGGGGCTACCGAGTAAAGTCTGATATTAGACTATTACACTGTTTACTATTCTGACACACTGTTTACCAGGGGGCGGGGCTACCGAGGTAAAGTCTGATATTAGACTATTACACTGTTTACCAGGGGGCGGGGCTACCGAGGTAAAGTCTGATATTAGACTATTACACTGTTTACCAGGGGGCGGGGCTACCGAGGTAAAGGCTAGTCTGAAGATGGTGCTGTCTGAGGCTCAAACTGGCGAGTGTAGATGGTATCTCTTATCTATCAACAGAGACAGGGCTCTAACTCCTCTAGCTCCACAATGAGATAGGGTGTCTGCCAGCATAGTGGAGTCTGCCACTGGCACAGTCAGTGTCGTCAGCTCAGCTATCCCCATTGAGACCGGGTCTGTGCCTCCATCTAGGTCGGGCATAACTAAACATGGCGGTGTTCGCCTTGGTAATCTCACTAGAATAAAGACCTCCTTCATTCCTGGCATTATTGAACTTGATCTCTGAATAGGGCTATTTAATGTTAGATCACTCACTTCTCTAAATAGGGCTATTTAATGTTAGATCCCTCACTTCTCTAAATAGGGCTATTTAATGTTAGATCCCTCACTTCTCTAAATAGGGCTATTTAATGTTAGATCCCTCACTTCTCTAAATAGGGCTACTTAATGTTAGATCACTCACTTCTCTAAATAGGACTACTAATGTTAGATCCCTCACTTGTCTAAATAGGGCTACTTAATGTTAGATCCCTCACTTCTCTAAATAGGGATATTTAATGTTAGATCCCTCACTTCTCTAAATAGGGATATTTAATGTTAGATCCCTCACTTCTCCAAATAGGGCTATTTAATGTTAGATCCCTCACTTCTCTAAATAGGGCTACTTAATGTTAGATCCCTCACTTCTCTAAATAGGGCTATTTAATGTTAGATCACTCACTTCTCTAAATAGGGCTATTTAATGTTAGATCACTCACTTCTCTAAATAGGGCTATTTAATGTTAGATCCCTCACTTCTCTAAATAGGGCTATCTATCTGCTGATAAGACTGGGTCACTGTATAATCTGCTGATAAGGCTGGGTTACTGTATAATCTGCTGATAAGGCTGGGTTACTCATTCTGCTGAAATAGGGTTACTGTATAATCTGCTGATAAATGGGTTACTGTATAATCTTAGATAAGGCTCACTTCTCTAAATAGGGCTACTGTATAATCTGCTGATAAGATCCCTCACTTACTGTAAATAGAGGCTGGGTTAATGTTAATCTGCTGATACTTCTCTAAATAGGGCTGCTGATAAGGCTCCCTACTTCTCTAAATGCTGATAAGGCTGGATCCCTCACTAAATCTGCTGATAAGGCTGGGTTACTGTATAATCTGCTGATAAGGCTTTACTGTAAATCTGCTGATAATGTTTAGTATAATCTGCTTCTAAATAGGGCTACTGTATAATCTTAGATAAGGCTCACTTACTCTAAATAGGGATAAGGCTGTTAGATCCCTCATTCTCTAAAAGGGCTATTTAATGTTAATCTGCTGATAAGGCTTCTCTAAATCTGCTGATAAGGCTATTTAATGTTAGATCCCTCTTCTGATAAGGCTACTTAATGTATAATCTGCTGATAAGGCTGGGGCTATTTAATGTTAATCTGCTGATAAGGCTGGGTTACTGTATAATCTGCTGATAAGGCTGGGTTATCATAATCTTGATGATAAGGCTGGGTTACTGTAAATCTGCTTAAGTCTGATAATCTGCTGATAAGGCTGTGTTTAAATGAGGCCTGCTGTTAAGGCTGGGTTACACTGTATAATCTGCTGATAAGGCTGGGTTACTGTATAATTGCTAAATTTTACTGAAAATTTAAAATGAACAACTCCCTTAAATATAATTTGCTGAATCTTTTATACTGTATAATCTGCTGAAATGGCTGGGTTACTGTATAATCTGGCTGATAAGGCTGGGTTACTGTATAATCTTCTGATAAGGCTGGGTTACTGTATAATCTGCTGATAAGGCTGGGTCACTGTATAATCTGCTGATAAGGCTGGGTTACTGTATAATCTGCTGATAAGGCTGGGTTACTGTATAATCTGCTGATAAGGCTGGGTTACTGTATAATCTGCTGATAAGGCTGGGTTACTGTATAATCTGCTGATAAGGCTGGGTTACTGTATAATCTGCTGATAAGGCTGGGTTACTGTATAATCTGCTGATAAGGCTGGGTTACTGTATAATCTGCTGATAAGGCTGGGTTACTGTATAATCTGCTGATAAGGCTGGGTTACTGTATAATCTGCTGATAAGGCTGGGTTACTGTATAATCTGCTGATAAGGCTGGGTTACTGTATAATCTGCTGATAAGGATGGGTTACTGTATAATCTGCTGATAAGGCTGGGTTACTGTATAATCTATTGATAAGGCTGGGTTACTGTATAATCTGCTGATAAGGTTGGGTTAGAAAGAAAGAGAAAGAAAGAGAACCCCAGAGAGTCCCTCTATCGTGACATAGTTGTCACACTCCAGTACAACAAACATCTAGAACACACTTGACATGTCTCTCACACACACACACACACACACACACACACACACACACACACACACACACACACACACACACACACACACACACACACACACACACACACACACACACACACACACACACACACACACACACACACACACACACATAACGTTCTGAGAACCAAATGTTCCTTAGAGATTGGTAAGTGCATGGTTGTCCTGTGGTTATTCTGCCTATAACCTTCACACAATGTTCTCGGAACGCTGAAGGATAGTTACAACGTTCTCTGGGAACGCTGCAGGATAGTTACAAAAGCTCCATACTGGTGGCTCAGTGGAAAACATGGCACGCCAGCTCCATACTGGTGGCTCAGTGGAAAACATGGCACGCCAGCTCCATACTGGTGGCTCAGTGGAAAACATGGCACGCCAGCTCCATACTGGTGGCTCAGTGGAAAACATGGCACGCCAGCTCCATACTGGTGGCTCAGTGGAAAACAAGGCACGCCAGCTCCATACTGGTGGCTCAGTGGAAAACATGGCACGCCAGCTCCATACTGGTGGCTCAGTGGAAAACATGGCACGCCAGCTCCATACTGGTGGCTCAGTGGAAAACATGGCACGCCAGCTCCATACTGGTGGCTCAGTGGAAAACATGGCACGCCAGCTCCATACTGGTGGCTCAGTGGAAAACATGGCACGCCAGCTCCATACTGGTGGCTCAGTGGAAAACATGGCACGCCAGCTCCATACTGGTGGCTCAGTGGAAAACATGGCACGCCAGCTCCATACTGGTGGCTCAGTGGAAAACATTTACATTTACATTTAAGTCATTTAGCAGACGCTCTTATCCAGAGCGACTTACAAATTAGTGCATTCACCTTATGACATCCAGTGGAACAGCCACTTTACAATAGTGCATCTAAATCTTTTAAGGGGGGGTGAGAAGGATTACTTTATCCTATCCTAGGTATTCCTTAAAGAGGTGGGGTTTCAGGTGTCTCCGGAAGGTGGTGATTGACTCCGCTGTCCTGGCGTCGTGAGGGAGTTTGTTCCACCATTGGGGGGCCAGAGCAGCGAACAGTTTTGACTGGGCTGAGCGGGAACTGTACTTCCTCAGTGGTAGGGAGGCGAGCAGGCCAGAGGTGGATGAACGCAGTACCCTTGTTTGGGTGTAGGGCCTGATCAGAGCCTGGAGGTACTGAGGTGCCGTTCCCCTCACAGCTCCGTAGGCAAGCACCATGGTCTTGTAGCGGATGCGAGCTTCAACTGGAAGCCAGTGGAGAGAACGGAGCAGCTCCATACTGGTGGCTCAGTGGAAAACATGGCACGCCAGCTCCATACTGCTGGCTCAGTGGAAAACATGGCACGCCAGCTCCATACTGGTGGCTCAGTGGAAAACATGGCACTCCAGCTCCATACTGGTGGCTCAGTGGAAAACATGGCACGCCAGCTCCATACTGGTGGCTCAGTGGAAAACATGGCACGCCAGCTCCATACTGGTGGCTCAGTGGAAAACATGGCACGCCAGCTCCATACTGGTGGCTCAGTGGAAAACATGGCACGCCAGCTCCATACTGGTGGCTCAGTGGAAAACATGGCACGCCAGCTCCATACTGGTGGCTCAGTGGAAAACATGGCACGCCAGGCTCCATACTGGTGGCTCAGTGGAAAACATGGCACGCCAGCTCCATACTGGTGGCTCAGTGGAAAACATGGCACGCCAGCTCCATACTGGTGGCTCAGTGGAAAACATGGCACGCCAGCTCCATACTGGTGGCTCAGTGGACTAATTCCATGTGTAGAGAATGAAAGATCATAGGTTCAAATCTCACTTATTGTCGTGCCAGAATAAACAAAGACGTGTGTTTGGATCATTCACGCCTAAGTAAATATATTCTCATGTGTCTTATCTGAGCTTTGGAGCTCGAAACAGTTTATCCAGACTAAAGCTCTCGGCGTTATTAAAAGTCTTATTCAAACATTATGTTCATATTTTAAAGGAAGTGATTAAAAAAAACTCAAAATAAACTATAATTTCCATTCTCAAAATGTTAAGAGAACCATAATAAAATGTTCTAAGAACCTCCCTAGAAACCTAAAAAACGTACGTTCCCCAGAACAAGTGAAATGTTCACAGAACGTTCTCAGAACGTTTAATAAAAACGCTCAGGAAATGTATGGCTTTATTCCCAAAACCAACGGGAAACCAAAAACATACGTTCCCACAACTTTAAAAGGAAATGTATTGCTTTGTTCCCAGAACCAACGGGAAACCAAAAACATAAGTTCCCACAACTTTAAAAGGAAATGTATGGCTTTGTTCCCAGAACCAACGGGAAACCAAAAACATACGTTCCCACAACTTTAAAAGGAAATGTATGGCTTTGTTCCTAGAACCAACGGGAAATCAAAAACATACGTTCCCACAACTTTAAAAGGAAATGTATGGCTTTGTTCCTAGAACCAACGGGAAACCAAAAACATACGTTCCCACAACTTTAAAAGGAACCAAATGTGATAGCTGGGACTAGTAATAATAACAACAACATAAACTTGTTTAAAAGCAAAACAAGATGGTGGTGTTTTGGTGCCGTGCTGGTTGACCTAATTTATGACAGTAACTTCTGTCTCTTCTAAGCTAAACTTAGAGACCGAACGGTGGGGAGTGTCTGGATAAGGACTGTGGGAGAATCTCAATTGCATTTCCTAGATTCCTCACCTCCTCTCTCCTCGTGTCTTTCTCAAAACCCATTGGTCCCTCCCCTATGACCTTTTCATCCAATGGGTGAGGACGTAAGGAATCAAGGAAATGCAATTGCAATTTGTGTCTGTCTGTACCTCTGATATATTGCGCCCTCTGCTGTCAGAATAGAGTAGTGCAGGACAGGAGACCACACAGAGCTCTGTCATGCAGACACAACGGATCATTACTCAGCACATAAGCCAAGACGCACGCACGCACGCACGCAGACACGCACGCACGCACACACACACACACACACACACACACACACACACACACACACACACACACACACACACACACACACACACACACACACACACACACACACACACACACACACACACACACACACACACACACACTTTATTCTTTCCCTGCTGTAAAGTGAGGAGTTGGTTTGGCTGCAAGCCAAACTGTTATGGTTTCTCTAATGGCAGTACTGTTTTACACCGCCTGGTACTGTTCCTGTACTGTACTACACAGTCAGAAATCACTGGACCACAGAGAGAGATGGCACACAGACAAAAACAAGGCATAGCTAATCAACTCAGAGAGAGATAGCACACAGACACTAACAAGATAGCACACAGACACAAACAAGGCATAGCTAATCAACTCAGAGATAGCACACAGACACAAACAAGGCATAGCTAATCAACTCAGAGAGATAGCACACAGACACAAACAAGGCATAGCTAATCAACTCAGAGAGAGATAACACAGACAGACAATCAAACAAGGCATAGTTAACTCAAATCAGAGACACAAACAAGATAGCTAATCACTCAGACACAAACAAGGCATAGCTAATCAACTCAGAGAGATAGCACACAGACACAAACAAGGCATAGCAACTAATCAACAGACACAAACAAGGCATAGCTAATCAACGCAGAGAGAGATAGCACACAGACACAAACAAGGCATAGCTAATCAACTCAGAGAGAGATAGCACACAGACACTAACAAGGCATAGCTAATCAACTCAGAGAGAGATAGCACACAGACACAAACAAGGCAAAGCTAATCAACTCAGAGAGAGATAGCACACAGACACAAACAAGGCATAGCTAATCAACTCTTTAGTTTCCTTGACGTAGGTGGAAAGTAGAGCGCTTAATGTCCATCAATCCAAATGTATTTATAGAGCCATTTTGTTTACAACAGCAAGTGTCACAATGTTGTGATCCAGAAACCCAGACTAAGTCAGTCTTATATAACTGTATGGTTAAGAGGTTTGAGAATAACTGTTTTAGTAAGTGACTGGTTAAATCCCCCGTAAACATCCTCTCACCCAGTCCCACTGGGTCTGTCTACGAGAGCCTACGCTTACTATCACCTGCATGTAACAGCGCCCCCGAGTGGCGCGGAGGTCTAAGGCACTGCATCTCGAGTGCTAGAGGTGTCACAACAGACACCCTGGTTCAAATCCAGGGCTGTATCGCAACCCGGCCGTGATTGGGAATCCCACAGGGCGGCGCACTTGGCCCAGCGTGGTCCGGAGTAGGACGTCATGGTAAATAAGAACGTGTTCTGAACTGACTCGCCTGGTTAAATAAAGGCTAAATAAAAACAGCAGTTTTTCTTATGATATTAGATGTATGTGTTCGATACACAACCTGACTACTTTCAGTCATTATAGGTGAATGAGGTCTTGTCTTCAAAGATAGATAGAAGTGACAAGTTCAACTATAGGGATTCCAGATACGAATCCACATTCTGATTCCCATCCTTGTCTCTCTCCTGAAGGAGGGACGGGTCAGGGTCCTGAAGGAGGGACGGGCCAGGGTCCTGAAGGAGGGACGGGCCAGGGTCCTGAAGGAGGGACAGGTCAGGGACGGGTCAGGGTCCTGAAGGAGGGACGGGCCAGGGACGGGCCAGGGTCCTGAAGGAGGGACGGGCCAGGGACGGGCCAGAGGATGATATATAAAAGCAGTCCCAGTCTCAGACCCAGAGTCCCAGTCCCAGACCCAGTCCCAGACCCAGAGTCCCAGTCCCAGACCCAGTCCCAGTCCCAGACCCAGAGTCCCAGTCCCACTCCCAGTCCCAGGCCCAGAGTCCCAGTCCCAGTCCCAGACCCAGACCCAGTCCCAGACCCAGTCCCAGTCCCAGACCCAGAGTCCCAGACCCAGT
>NW_025746242.1:65000-70000 GCF_021184085.1 Oncorhynchus gorbuscha | reverse complement strand
CCAGCTGTATCCAACCCCTCTGGTAGGTTGGAGAGGATCTCCTGCTGTATCCAACCCCTCTGATAGGTTGGAGAGGACCTCCTGCTGTATCCAACCCCTCTGATAGGTTGGAGAGGATATCCTGCTGTATCCAACCCCTCTGATAGGTTGGAGAGGATCTCCAGCTGTATCCAACCGCTCTGATAGGTTGGAGAGGATCTCCAGCTGTATCCAACCCCTCTGATAGGTTGGAGAGGATCTCCAGCTGTATCCAACCCCTCTGATAGGTTGGAGAGGATCTCCAGCTGTATCCAACCCCTCTGATAGGTTGGAGAGGCTGGAGCAGAAACCAGCAGCAATGCATCGCCCAATCAGCAGGTTAAGTTCCTTGCTCAAGGGAACATCGGCAGTAGCTGGTACCTGACAACCCCTGTTGGCTCACTTCCACCATATTCATGTTCACCTATACAGTATACCCTCTGACTGTCACTCAGTCACATTGTACATGTCCATACTTGGCTGACATTGTGTTGCAGCATGTGGAGACACTCCCCCCAGACAGGAGAGGGTAGCTGCTGACGTACCTGGCTGACAGCATGTGGAGACACTCCCCCCAGACAGGAGAGGGTAGCTGCTGACGTACCTGGCTGACATTGTGTTGCAGCATGTGGAGACACTCCCCCCAGACAGGAGAGGGTAGCTGCTGACGTACCTGGCTGACAGCATGTGGAGACACTCCCCCCAGACAGGAGAGGGTAGCTGCTGACGTACCTGGCTGACAGCATGTGGAGACACTCCCCCCAGACAGGAGAGGGTAGCTGCTGACGTACCTGGCTGACAGCATGTGGAGACACTCCCCCCAGACAGGAGAGGGTAGCTGCTGACGTACCTGGCTGACAGCATGTGGAGACACTCCCCCCAGACAGGAGAGGGTAGCTGCTGACGTACCTGGCTGACAGCATGTGGAGACACTCCCCCCAGACAGGAGAGGGTAGCTGCTGACGTACCTGGCTGACAGCATGTGGAGACACTCCCCCCAGACAGGAGAGGGTAGCTGCTGACGTACCTGGCTGACATTGTGTTGCAGCATGTGGAGACACTCCCCCCAGACAGGAGAGGGTAGCTGCTGACGTACCTGGCTGACATTGTGTTGCAGCATGTGGAGACACTCCCCCAGACAGGAGAGGGTAGCTGCTGACGTGGCCTTGAGGAGAAGAAGGTCCTGGTCTAAGGAGGACAGAGGACCACGGGAGGGCAGGGACTCTATGGAGTTAACCAGGTTCTTCTGTTGGCCCTCTGCCTGAGTCATCACCTAGAGGGAGGGAGGAGAGAGGTTAAATAATACACACATACACACACACACACGCACGCATACGCACACGCACACATACACACACACAGACACACACACACACGCACACGCACACGCACACACAAGCAAGCGCTGGTCGCCTAGAGCTGTGTAAGTCCAACTCCAACATTGACTGGTACGGCCCAGCCATCCAAGGAGCAGGTAACGGCTGGGTGAATCTGTACGGCCCGGTCATCCAAGGAGCAGGTAACTGCTGGGTGAATCTGTACGGCCCGGTCATCCAAGGAGCAGGTAACTGCTGGGTGAATCTGTACGGCCCAGCCATCCAAGGAGCAGGTAACTGCTGGGTGAATCTGTACGGCCCAGCCATCCAAGGAGCAGGTAACTGCTGGGTGAATCTCTATGTAGGAACAGCTGAGGTGTTCTACAAATTGACAAATGCATGTTGGGACGACATGCCAAAACAAGATATGTGACTGTAGCCAGTCAAAGCATGAGAGGTGGGGTGTGGGGTAGTTAAAGTATTCTGTACTGTGGGGCTGCCAGTGATGTAGGCATTCTATATGTAGGTACTGTAGGGGCACAGCCAGTGATGTAGGCAGGCGGTGGGGCCTGAGAGTCATGACAATTCACAGCCACCTACCCTGAGCCATAAGCTACCTGTCTGGTTCAGTCTGTCTCTCAGCCACCTACCCTGTCTGGTTCAGTCTGTCTCTCAGCCACCTACCCTGAGCCATAAGCTACCTGTCTGGTTCAGTCTGTCTCTCAGCCACCTACCCTGTCTGGTTCAGTCTGTCTCTCAGCCACCTACCCTGAGCCATAAGCTACCTGTCTGGTTCAGTCTGTCTCTCAGCCACCTACCCTGTCTGGTTCAGTCTGTCTCTCAGCCACCTACCCTGAGCCATAAGCTACCTGTCTGGTTCAGTCTGTCTCTCAGCCACCTACCCTGTCTGAGCCTCTCAGCCACCTACCCTGAGCCAGTCTAAGCTACCTGCTATCCACCTGTCTGGTTCAGTCTGTCTCTCAGCCACCTCCCTGAGCCATAAGCTACCTGTCTGGTTCACTGTCTGTCTCTCAGCCACCTACCCTGAGCCATAAGCTACCTGTCTGGTTCAGTCTGTCTCTCAGCCACCTACCCTGCTAGGGTGGGCCATAAGCTGTCTGGAGAAGGACAGTCTGTCTCTCTCCTCACACACACACAACACAAATACCTGTCTGGTTCAGTCTGTCTTGCCACCTACCCTGAGCCATGCTACTGTCTGGTTCAGTCTGTCATCAGCCACCTACCCTGAGCCATAAGCTAGTCTGGTTCAGGGCCACCTACCCTGAGCCATAAGCTACCTGTCTGGTTCAGTCTGTCTCTCAGCCACCTACCCTGAGCCATACACCTGTCTGGTTCAGTCTGTCTCACAGCCACCTACCCTGAGCCATAAGCTACCTGTCTGGTTCAGTCTGTCTCTCACCACCTACCCTGTCTGGTTCAGTCTGTCTCTCAGCCACCTACCCTGTCTGGTTCAGTCTGTCTCTCAGCCACCTACCCTGAGCCATAAGCTACCTGTCTGGTTCAGTCTGTCTCTCAGCCACCTACCCTGTCTGGTTCAGTCTGTCTCTCAGCCACCTACCCTGTCTGGTTCAGTCTGTCTCTCAGCCACCTACCCTGTCTGGTTCAGTCTGTCTCTCACCACCTACCCTGAGCCACACCTGTCTGGTTCAGTCTGTCTCTCAGCCACAGTCTGTCTCTCAGCCACCTACCCTGAGCCATAAGCTACCTGTCTGGTTCAGTCTGTCTCTCAGCCACCTACAGTCTGTCTCTCACCACCTACACTGTCTCTCAGCCACCTACCCTGAGCCATAAGCTACCTGTCTGGTTCAGTCTGTCTCTCAGCCACCTACCCTGTCTGGTTCAGTCTGTCTCTCAGCCACCTACCCTGTCTGGTTCAGTCTGTCTCTCAGCCACCTACCCTGAGCCATATGCTATCTGTCTGGTTCAGTCTGTCTCTCAGCCACCTACCTTGAGCCATATGCTATCTGTCTGGTTTGGTCTGTCTCTCAGCCACCTACCTTGAGCCATATGCTATCTGTCTGGTTCAGTCTGTCTCTGTCACGCACATAATTACATCTGGCACCTCTGACAGCTAGGTGGGCTGGGAGAAGGACAGGATTATGCTGTCTCTCTCTCACACACACACAACACAAATAAGCTATACTCTTGTGAGTGCTCACTGTCTGTGACTCATCAGCAGGGAGATAAGGAGACTGGAGAGAGCATGAGAGTGAACTCAATTAAACACACACACACACACACACACACACACACACACACACACGCACGCACGCACGCACGCACGCACGCACACACACACACACACACACACACACACACACACACACACACACACACACACAGACAAACACACACACACAGACACAAACCTCACGCACGCACACACAAATACATTGTTATTCATCACATGCTTCGTAAACAACAGGTGTAGACGAACAAGTCTCAGTGCACCGGTAACAATGCCATGCCGTCTATGACTGCCTTCCTCTGACACCAAATACCTGGTATAGAGGTCCTGGATGGCAGGAAGATTGGACCCAGTGGTGTAGTGCTATGCAGTAGCAGAGAGAGCAGTCTATGACTGCCTTCCTCTGACACCGCCTGGTATAGAGGTCCTGGATGGCAGGAAGATTGGACCCAGTGGTGTAGTGCTATGCAGTAGCAGAGAGAGCAGTCTATGACTGCCTTCCTCTGACACCGCCTGGTATAGAGGTCCTGGATGGCAGGAAGATTGGACCCAGTGGTGTAGTGCTATGCAGTAGCAGAGAGAGCAGTCTATGACTGCCTTCCTCTGACACCGCCTGGTATAGAGGTCCTGGATGGCAGGAAGATTGGACCCAGTGGTGTAGTGCTATGCAGTAGCAGAGAGAGCAGTCTATGACTGCCTTCCTCTAACACCGCCTGGTATAGAGGTCCTGGATGGCAGGAAGATTGGACCCAGTGGTGTAGTGCTATGCAGTAGCAGAGAGAGCAGTCTATGACTGCCTTCCTCTAACACCGCCTGGTATAGAGGTCCTGGATGGCAGGAAGACTGGACCCAGTGGTGTAGTGCCATGCAGTAGCAGAGAGAACAGTCTATGACTGCCTTCCTCTGACACCGCCTGGTATAGAGGTCCTGGATGGCAGGAAGCTTGGACCCAGTGGTGACCTGGGCAGTACACACTACCCACTGTAGCACCTTACGGTTAGATGCCAAGCAGTTGCCGTACCAGGCGGTGATGCAGCCAGTCAACTGTAGAACTTTTTGAGGATCTTTTCAGCCTCCTGAGGGGGAAGAGGCGTTGTCGTGCCCTCCTCACGACTGTGTTGGTGTGTTTGGACCAAGATAGATCCTTAGTGTTGTGGACAACGAGGAACTTGAAGCTCTCAACCCCGTCTCCACTACAACCCCCGTCGATGAGGATGAGGGGACGTGCTCAACCCTCCGTTTACTGTAGTCCACCATCAGCTCCTCGGTGTTGCTGAGAAGCCACACACTCTCACGCAAATCACTCACAGACCGTCACATCAGCCCATCTCACTAACTTAATAATGACTTTACCGGGGAGAAAAGAGGAGCAGGACCGAGAGCTGATGTGGACAGATAGTCTCTCCAGGTTTCTGCAAGCAGCCCTATAACAGACCGCCACTCAACGTGTTATAATG
>NW_025746242.1:42500-60000 GCF_021184085.1 Oncorhynchus gorbuscha | reverse complement strand
AGACCTCTATGAACCAGACACAGCACTTCCTCTTTCAGATACACATCCCACCCCTCTGTAGAGACAGAACTCAGCTAATTCCAGAGGAGAGACCTCTATGAACCAGACACAGCACTTCCTCTTTCAAATACACATCCCACCCCTCGGTAGAGACAGAACTCAGCTAATTCCAGAGGAGAGACCTCTATGAACCAGACACAGCACTTCCTCTTTCAGATACACATCCCACCCCTCTGTGGAGACAATCCCAGACGAGAGCCACAGCTGTTTAAAGGCCGGAGCCATGCAGTCACCCCATCTCAGGAAGCCCCCCAAAAAAGAGGCTATTGACCCTTATGTCAATCCAAGTAACATAATAAGAAAATCCCCATCAAAATCTGTCAGTTTAAGAAGGATATGGAAGCAAAATGCCTGAAGCATCTGTCACACCGCAGCAGACGCTCTAATACACTCAAGACAAAACATCTATTTATATATATGATAACATCTATTTATATATATGATAACATCTATTTATATATATGATAACATCTATTTATATATATGATAACATCTATTTCTACAAAGAAAAGTTTATATAACTTCACTTGTCGACATTTTTCGACAGATGGGAAATGGGACAGGAAAGGGGGGGTTGAGGGGGACAGAAGGAGGGGGACTGGAGGAGGGGGACAGGAGGGGGGGGCGGGGACAGGAGGGAGGAGGGGGAAATGGGACAGGAGAGGGGGGTGAGGGGGACAGAAGGAGGGGGACTGGAGGAGGAGGGGGAGGAGGGGGGGGAGGAGGAGGGGGACAGGAGGGCGGGGACAGGAGGAGGGGGGAGGAGGGGGGGGGGGGGAAATGGGACAGGAGAGGGGGGAGGGGGGGACCGAAGGAGGGGGACTGGAGGAGGAGGGGGAGGAGGGGGGGGGGGAGGAGGGGGACAGGAGGGCGGGGACAGGAGGAGGGGGACAGGAGGGCGGGGACAGGAGGATGGGGGAGGAGGGGGGGGAGGGGGACAGGAAGGCGGGGACAGGAGGAGGGGGGAGGAGTGGGACAGGAGGAGGAGGAGGAGGAGGTAGGGGAGGAGGAGGAGGAGGAGGAGAAAGAAGACTACTCTGTCGTGTCACCATGGTGATGGTGATGTAGTACACATAGAATTAGCATGTTGACTTTGTAACAAAGTGAAAGCAACTCTATAGCAACGCTGTAACGACTCTATAGCAACGCTGTAACGGCTCTATAGCAACGCTGTAACGACGATATAGCAACGCTGTAACGACGCTGAAGCAACGCTGTAACGACGCTATAGCAACGCTGTAACGACGCTATAGCAACGCTGTATCGTCGTTATAGCAATGCTGTGACGACGCTATAGCAACGCTGTAACGACGCTATAGCAACGCTGTAACGACGCTATAGCAACGCTGTAACGTCGTTATAGCAACGCTGTGACGACGCTATAGCAACGCTATAACAATGTCCACGCTACATACTGAGAAAACAAATACATCTGCTGAGAAAACACTTTCATGTGCTGACTGACTGTCTGTCTGAATGACTGTCTGTCTGACTGTCTGTCTGACTGCTGGGAAGTCAGAGAGAGAGACAGGTTGGATCAGCCATGACATGTACGTAGCCTAGTCTCCTCTCCTCTGAGATCTCCAGACCCCCAGTCCTACAGGCAGCAGCCCTACCAGAGCAGTACTACCTACCTACAGCCCTACCAGAGCAGCAGTACCTACCTACAGCCCTACTAGAGCAGTACTACCTACCTACAGCCCTACCAGAGAGGTACTACCTACCTACAGCCCTACCAGAGCAGTACTACCTACCTACAGCCCTACCAGAGAGGTACTACCTACCTACAGCCCTACCAGAGCAGTACTACCTACCTACAGCCCTACCAGAGAGGTACTACCTACCTACAGCCCTACCCGAGCAGCAGTACCTACCTACAGCCCTACCAGAGCAGTAATACCTACCTACAGCCCTACCAGAGAGGTACTACCTACCTACAGCCCTACCAGAGCAGTAATACCTACCTACAGCCCTACTCGAGCACCAGTACCTTCCTACAGCCCTACGAGAGCAGTACTACCTACCTACAGTCCTACCAGAGCAGTACTACCTACCTACAGTCCTACCAGAGCAGTAATACCTACCTACAGCCCTACCAGAGCAGTATTACCTACCTACCTACCTACCTACCTACCTACCTACCCTACCTACCTACAGCCCTACCAGAACAGTACTACCTACCTACAGTCCTACCAGAGCAGTACTACCTACCTACAGTCCTACCAGAGCAGTACTACCTACCTACAGTCCTACCAGAGCAGTACTACCTACCTACAGTCCTACCAGAGCAGCACTACCTACCTACAGTCCTACCAGAGCAGTACTACCTATCTACAGCCCTACCAGAGCAGTACTACCTACCTACAGTCCTACCAGAGCAGTACTACCTACCTACAGCCCTACCAGAGCAGTACTACCTACCTACCTACAGCCCTACCAGAGCAGTACTACCAACCTACCTACAGTCCTACAAGAGCAGTACTACCTACTTACCTACAGTACTACCAGAGCAGCACTACCTACCTACAGTCCAACCAGAGCAGCACTACCTACCTACAGTCCTACCAGAGCAGTACTACCTATCTACAGCCCTACCAGAGCAGTACTACCTACCTACCTACAGTCCTACCAGAGCAGTACTGCCTATCTACAGTCCTACCAGAGCAGTACTACCTACCTACAGTCCTACCAGAGTAGTACTACCTACCTACAGCCCTACCAGAACAGTACTACCTACCTACAGCCCTACCAGAGCAGTACTACCTACCTACAGTCCTACCAGAGCAGTACTACCTACCTACAGTCCTACCAGAGCAGTACTACCTACCTACAGTCCGAGCTGAGCAGTACTACCTACCTACAGTCCTACCAGAGTAGTACTACCTATCTACAGTCCTACCAGAGTAGTACTACCTACCTACAGTCCTACCAGAGCAGTACTACCTACCTACAGCCCTACCAGAGCAGTACTACCTACCTACAGTCCTACCAGAGCAGTACTACCTACCTACCTACAGTCCTACCATAGCAGTACTACCTACCTACAGTCCTACCAGAGCAGTAATACCTACCTACAGTACTACCAGAGCAGTACTACCTACCTACAGCCCTACCAGAGCAGTACTACCTACCTACCTACAGTCCTACCAGAGCAGTACTACCTACCTACCTACCTACCTACCTACCTACCTACCTACAGTCCTACCAGAGCAGCACTACCTACCTACAGCCCTACCAGAGCACCAGTACCTACCTACAGTCCTACCAGAGCAGTACTACCTACCTACCTACCTACCTACCTACCTACCTACAGTCCTACCAGAGCAGTACCACCTACCTACCTACAGCACTACCAGAGCAGTACTACCTACCTACAGACCTACCAGAGGAGTACTACCTACCTACAGTCCTACCAGAGCAGTACTATCTACCTACAGCCCTACCAGAGAAGTACTACCTACCTACCATCCTACCAGAGCAGTACTACCTACCTACAGTCCTACCAGAGCACCACTACCTACCTACAGGCCTACCAGAGCAGTACTACCTACCTACAGTCCTACCAGAGCAGTACTACCTACCTACAGTCCTACCAGAGCAGTACTACCTACCTACAGTCCTACCAGAGCAGTACTGTCTACCTACCTACAGTCCTACCATAGCAGTACTACCTACCTACAGTCCTACCAGAGCAGTACTACCTACCTACCTACCTACAGTCCTACCAGAGGAGTACTATCTACCTACCTACAGTCCTACCAGAGCAGTACTACCTACCTACCTACAGCCCTACCAGAGAGGTACTACCTACCTACAGCCCTACCAGAGAGGTACTACCTACCTACCTACCATCCTACCAGAGCAGTACTATCTACCTACCTACAGTCCTACCAGAGCAGTACTACCTACCTACAGCCCTACCAGAGCAGTACTACCTGCCTACAGCCCTACCAGAGCAGTACTACCTACCTACAGTCCTACCAGAGAGGTACTACCTACCTACCTACCATCCTACCAGAGCAGTACTACCTACCTACAGTCCTACCAGAGCACCACTACCTACCAACAGCCCTACCAGAGCAGTACTACCTACCTACAGCCCTACCAGAGCAGTACTACCTACCTACAGTCCTACCAGAGCAGTACTACCTACCTACAGCCCTACCAGAGAGGTATTACCTACCTACCTACCATCCTACCAGAGCAGTACTACCTACCTACAGTCCTACCAGTGCACCACTAACTACCAACAGCCCTACCAGAGCAGTACTACCTACCTACAGCCCTACCAGAGCAGTACTACCTACCTACAGCCCTACCAGAGCAGTACTACCTACCAACAGCCCTACCAGAGCAGTACTACCTACCTACAGTCCTACCAGAGCAGTACTACCTACCTACAGCCCTACCAGAGCAGTACTCCCTCCTTACCTACCTACCTATAGCCCTACTAGAGCAGCACTACCTACCTACCATCCTACCAGAGCAGTACTCCCTCCTTACCTACCTACCTATAGCCCTACTAGAGCAGCAGCCCTACCTCTTTGACCTGGCTCAGTCTCCCTGGAGCAGGGTGGTAGTTCTGGTCGTTCTGGGTCCTGGCCCGGCGGGCCGCAGCAGGGGATCTGTGATGGGTGATGGTGACGACCCCTCCAACCCCAGGGTAGAGAGGTTTTCTCTGGGTACCAGGTGAGGAGGAGGTGAAGGAGGAGGCGACGGGTGGGGCAGGGTGGCGGTGGCTGAGTGGAGGAGGGAGCATGGAGAAGCTGAGTGTCCGGCCCTGGGTGGAGGAGGAGGTGGTGAAGGAGGTGGAGGAAGAGGAGGTAGCCTGAAAGAGACTGCAGCAGCAGCAGTCAGAGGAGCCAGAACAGTCGGGTAGAGGAGGCCCACAACGCTGCTTCTTCCCGGCTGTACCTCCTCCTCCTCCTCCTCCTCCTCCTGTTCCGCTAACACCGACATGCTCTGATGTCACACACAAGGACATCTTCTACCTGCCTGGGTCTGCCTCCCTCTGCCTGGTCGGGCTGACAGGACAGGACCTGCCAGCCAGCTACACAGCCAGGGGGAGGAGGGAGAGAGGGAGGAGGGAGGGGAGGGGTGGTGGAGGGGAGGAGAGGGGTGGTGGCCAGTGAAGACAGGGAGGAGAGAGGGAGAGAGGAGGTACTATATAGAGGGAGAGAGGGTAGAGGGAGAGAGGGAGACAGGGAGAGAGGGAGGAGGTACTGTATAGAGGGAGAGAGGGAGGAGGTACTGTATAGAGGGAGAGAGGGAGAGAGAGAGGAGGTACTGTATAAAGAGAGAGAGGGAGGAGGTACTGTATAGAGGGAGAGAGAGAGGAGGGAGAGAGAGGGAGGTACTGTATAGAGGGAGAGAGGGAGAGAGAGAGGAGGTACTGTATAGAGGGAGAGAGAGAGGAGGTACTGTATAGAGAGAGAGAGGAGGTACTGTATAGAGGGAGAGAGAGAGGGTGGAGTTTAATGGAGGGAGCCAGCGAGAGGTGGATGCGAGGGGACGGAGGAAGAGGTGGAGGAGGAAGAGGTGGAGAAGGAAGGGAGCTGCTAAGCCAGATCAGAACATCCTGCTCAGATAGCACAGCAGTCAGGACATACAGAGAGAGAGAGAGAGAGAGAGAGAGAGAGAGAGAGAGAGAGAGAGAGAGAGAGAGAGAGAGAGAGAGAGAGAGAGAGAGAGAGAGAGAGAGAGAGAGAGAGAGAGAGAGAGAGAGAGAGAGAGAGAGAGAGAGAGAGAGAGAGAGAGAGAGAGAGAGAGAGAGAGAGAGAGAGAGAGAGAGAGAGAGAGAGATAGCAGAGCCAATCGAGCTGAGGCAGCCACCACCGCTAAGGTTTCAGTCTCCACAGCAGTTTTACAAGAAAACACAACACTGCTGTGCTTTAGTACACCACTGCACACTGCAGTAGAACCTACTGAACTGTAGAGATCACCAGGAGACCTTGCTAGTACAGTCAGCCATCATAATAGATCATATGCATTGGCTACTGTAAGATTCTCATCATACACTTTCAGGTGTTCTCGACCTTTTCTGGTTTGGATCTAAAGCAGACAAAGTCGTCTGAGTTTCTGAGTTGATTCCATCCATACGAACGTTCTATTCTCACTACATCTCAGTTAAAACTCAGTTAAGTTCCCACCTCACTCACACAAAAGATACAACGTCTACGGGCCTCCAGAGTTGGGCGGTGGTCTAATGGCACTATATCGCAGTGCTGGCTGTGCCACTAGAGATCCTGGGTTGGAGTTCAGGCTCTGTCGCAGTCAGGCCCGGGAGAACCATGGGGGGTGGTGTCATCCGGGTCATGGCCCGGCTGGGGAGGATATGGCTGGCAGGGATGTTGTCGTCTCATCGCACACTAGCGACTCCTGTGGTGGTAACCGGGCGCAGTGCACGCTGACACGGTCGCCAGGTGTACGGTGTTTCCTCCGACACATTGGTGCGGCTGGCTTCCGGGTTAAGTGGGCATTGTGTCAAGAAGCAGTGCCGCTTGGTTGGGTTGTGTTTCGGGGGACGCACGGCTTTCGACCTTCGCCCTCTCTCGAATCCGTACGGGAGTTGCAGCGATGAGACAAGACTGTAACTAACAATTATAATTTAATAATTTAATTTAATAATACATTTTAAAAAAATAAAGATATATATATTTTTAAAGATGTAACGTATTCCAAAAGCAGACGACTCTCTCCTCCAGACAGACAGGCAGACAGACAGGCAGGCAGACAGGCAGACAGGCAGGCAGGCAGGCAGGCAGACAGACAGACACATCTAGAGTAAAGTCTGGTCCATCCAGACTGATATATAGTCCATTACCTAACCAATCAGTGGTAATATATTTCAGCCAGGACAGGAGGAATGATGGGCTTGATTTATAAGGTGGGTTTAGATAACTGACTGTCTAAAGAGTCTGGCTCTATCAGAGTGAAACAGGAACTCTCAGGCTCTCAGTCTCTCAGTCTATCTCTACTCTTCTCTCAAGGTAAATCACATCATCCCAATTACTCAGCATTCTCCCTGTAATGACATGGAGCCATTTCCCCAGTCTAACATGGAGCCATTTCCCCAGTCTAACATGGAGCCATTTCCCCAGTCTAACTCTACTCTAACATGGAGCCATTTCCCCAGTCTAACTCTACTCTAACATGGAGCCATTTCCCCAGTCTAACATGGAGCCATTTCCCCAGTCTAACTCTACTCTAACATGGAGCCATTTCCCCAGTCTAACTCTACTCTAACATGGAGCCATTTCCCCAGTCTAACTCTACTCTAACATGGAGCCATTTCCCCAGTCTAACTCTACTCTAACATGGAGCCAGTTCCCCAGTCTAACATGGAGCCATTTCCCCAGTCTAATGTGGAGCCATTTCCCCAGTCTAACTCTACTCTAACATGGAACCATTTCCCCAGTCTAACTCTACTCTAACATGGATCCATTTCCCCAGTCTAACATGGAGCCATTTCCCCAGTCTAACATGGAGCCATTTCCCCAGTCTAACATGGAGCCATTTCCCCAGTCTAACATGGAGCCATTTCCCCAGTCTAACATGGAGCCATTTCCCCAGTCTAACTCTACTCTAACATGGAGCCATTTCCCCAGTCTAACTCTACTCTAACATGGAGCCATTTCCCCAGTCTAACATGGAGCCATTTCCCCAGTCTAACTCTACTCTAACATGGAGCCATTTCCCCAGTCTAACTCTACTCTAACATGGAGCCATTTCCCCAGTCTAACTCTACTCTAACATGGAGCCATTTCCCCAGTCTAACTCTACTCTAACATGGAGCCAGTTCCCCAGTCTAACATGGAGCCATTTCCCCAGTCTAACGTGGAGCCATTTCCCCAGTCTAACTCTACTCTAACATGGAACCATTTCCCCAGTCTAACTCTACTCTAACATGGATCCATTTCCCCAGTCTAACATGGAGCCATTTCCCCAGTCTAACATGGAGCCATTTCCCCAGTCTAACATGGAGCCATTTCCCCAGTCTAACATGGAGCCATTTCCCCAGTCTAACATGGAGCCATTTCCCCAGTCTAACTCTACTCTAACATGGAGCCATTTCCCCAGTCTAACATGGAGCCATTTCCCCAGTCTAACATGGAGCCATTTCCCCAGTCTAACGTGGAGCCATTTCCCCAGTCTAACTCTACTCTAACATGGAGCCATTTCCTCAGTCTAACATGGAGCCATTTCCCCAGTCTAACTCTACTCTAACATGGAGCCATTTCCCCAGTCTAACATGGAGCCATTTCCCCAGTCTAACATGGAGCCATTTCCCCAGTCTAACATGGAGCCATTACCCCAGTCTAACATGGAGCCATTTCCCCAGTCTAACTCTACTCTAACATGGAGCCATTTCCCCAGTCTAACATGGAGCCATTTCCCCAGTCTAACATGGAGCCATTTCCCCAGTCTAACATGGAGCCATTTCCCCAGTCTAACTCTACTCTAACATGGAGCCATTTCCCCAGTCTAACATGGAGCCATTTCCCCAGTCTAACATGGAGCCATTTCCCCAGTCTAACTCTACTCTAACATGGAACCATTTCCCCAGTCTAACCCTACTCTAACATGGAGCCATTTCCCCAGTCTAACATGGAGCCATTTCCCCAGTCTAACATGGAGCCATTTCCCCAGTCTAACATGGAGCCATTTCCCCAGTCTAACCCTACTCTCATAGAGCATTCATAGAGCATTCCATACTCACCTGTATTGTCACTACAATGTTATGTGAGATTATGGTAGTGGAATGGTTGCAGTGCTCATGGACATGGGCAACGGTTAGTCGTGGGACCCCCTGCCGACTTCTACACAGATACACAAGTGTTTGTGCACACACACACACACACACACACACACACACACACACACACACACACACACACACACACACACACACACACACACACACACACACACACACACACACACACACACACACACACACACACACATATACACACACACATACATACATATACACACACACGCACGCACACACACACACATACATACATATACACACACACACACACACACACACACACACACACACACACACACACACACACACACACACACACACATACACACACACATACATACATATACACACACACATATATACATATACACACACACATACATACATATACACACACACGCACGCTAGGAACGATATTGATACAAGTTAGGGACGACGGGAGGTTGTGTCAACTGAATTGATGAACCCTCTGGGAATGGGCAGTGACTCACAAAGTAAACATGGTGACCATGGCAGCGCTATGGTTACCGAGGCATCTACTGTTCCAGTGTTCTCTCTATGCACTATAAACAGCACTTCCTGGTTAGGCCTATCATATAAACAGCTCTTCCTGGTTAGACCTATCATATAAACAGCTCTTCCTGGTTAGACCTATCATATAAACAGCACTTCCTGGTTAGACCTATCATATAAACAGCTCTTCCTGGTTAGGCCTATCATATAAACAGCTCTTCCTGGTTAGACCTATCATATAAACAGCTCTTCCTGGTTAGACCTATCATATAAACAGCTCTTCCTGGTTAGACCTATAATATAAACAGCTCTTCCTGGTTAGATCTATCATATAAACAGCACTTCCTGGTTAGACCTATCATATAAACAGCTCTTCCTGGTTAGACCTATCATATAAACAGCACTTCCTGGTTAGACCTATCATATAAACAGCACTTCCTGGTTAGACCTATAATATAAACAGCTCTTCCTGGTTAGATCTATCATATAAACAGCACTTCCTGGTTAGACCTATCATATAAACAGCACTTCCTGGTTAGACCTATCATATAAACAGCACTTCCTGGTTAGACCTATCATATAAATTATATGCCCCACTGTATCAATATGTCTGTTTTAAAACAAGCTAATGACCTGGTTGTACTATGAAACGTGACGGTTGCATGAATTATGGTCCTTCTGTAGCTCAGTTGGTAGAGCATGGCGCTTGTAACGCCAGGGTAGTGGGTTCGATTCCCGGGACCACCCATTCCTGGTTAGAATGTATAAACAGCACATGACTGTAAGTCGCTTTGGATAAAAGCGTCTGCTAAATGGCATATATTATTATATTATAATAGTGTTTCTGGAATGAACGTGAAACTAGGGAGGTTACATCAAACACTGGAACTATACAGATGCCGTATTTTAATTTGATCAGATCAAATCAAACTTTATTTGTCACATGCGCCGAATACAACAACTGTTGACTTTACCGTGAAATGCTTTACTGACCAGCCCTTAACCCACAGTGCAGTTCAAGAAGAAGAAAATATTTACCAAGTAGACTAAAATAAAAAAGTAATAATAAAAAGTAACACAATAAGAATAAAGATAATGAGGCTCCATACAGGGGGGGGGCAGTACTCACTGCTCCATACAGGGGGGGGGCAGTAACAGCACTGCTCCATGGTTAGGCAGTACCTAGTCACTGCTCCATACAGGGGGGCAGTCTTCACTGCTCCATACAGGGGGGTACCGAGTCAGTAGTCACTGCTCCATACAGGGGGGGGCAGTAAAGTCACTGCTCCATACAGGGGGGGCAGGCCTATCATATAAACACTGCTCCATACAGGGGGGGGGCAGTACCGAGTCACTGCTCCATACAGGGGGGGGCAGTCAGTCACTGCTCCATAAGGGGGGGGCAGTACAGTCACTGCTCCATACAGGGGGGGGCAGTACCGGTTAGTACCGAGTCACTGCTCCATACAGGGGGGAGTACTTCACTGCTCCATAGACCTATCACTGCTCCATAAAGTACAGTCACTGCTCCATACAGGGGGGCAGGAGTCAGACCTCACTGCTCCATATAAGTCACAGTCACTGCTCCATACAGGGGGGGGCAGTTAGTCACTGCTCCATACATAAGTACAGTCACTGCTCCTGGTTAGTACCTCACTGCTCCATAAACAGTCACTTCCTGGTTAGTCACTGCTCCATCAGGGGGGGGGCAAACAGTCACTGCTCCTGGTTAGACCTCACTCATATAAACAGTACTCACTGCTCCATACAGGGGGGGGCAGTATCACTGCTCCATAAACAGCAGTTCCTGGTCACTGCTCCATACAGATAAGTACAGTCACTGCTCCATACAGGTTAGACCTAGTCACTGCTCCATAAACAGCAGTCACTTCCATACAGGGGGCACCTATCAGGAGTAAACAGCACTTCCAAGAGGGGGGGGGGAGTTAGACCAATAAATCTATATAAGGGGGCACCAGGAGGAGTAGCAGCAGTGTACAAGAGGGGAGGGGGGGAGTGGGGGGTCAATGTAAATAGACTATATACAGGGGGCACCAGGAGGAGTAGCAGCAGTGTACAAGAGGGGAGGGGGGGGGGGGAGTGGGGGGGGTCAATGTAAATAGACTATATACAGGGGGCACCAGGAGGAGTAGCAGCAGTGTACAAGAGGGGAGGGGGGGAGTGGGGGGGTCAATGTAAATAGACTATATACAGGGGGCACCAGGAGGAGTAGCAGCAGTGTACAAGAGGGGAGGGGGGGAGTGGGGGGGTGTAAATAGACTATATACAGGGGGCACCAGGAGGAGTAGCAGCAGTGTACAAGAGGGGAGGGGGGGGGGGGGGTCAATGTAAATAGACTATATCAGGGGGCACCAGGAGGAGTAGCAAAGTGTACAAGAGGGGAGGGGGAGTCACATCAATGTAAATAGACTATATACAGGGGGCACCAGGAGGAGTAGCAGCAGTGTACAAGAGGGGAGGGGGAGTGGGGGGTCAATGTAAATAGACTATTACAGGGGGCACCAGGAGGAGTAGCAGCAGTGTACAAGAGGGGAGGGGGGAGTGGGGGTCAATGTAAATAGACTATATACAGGGGGCACCAGGAGGAGTAGCAGCAGTGTACAAGAGGGGAGGGGGGGGGGGGGGGTCAATGTAAATAGACTATATACAGGGGGCACCAGGAGGAGTAGCAGCAGTGTACAAGAGGGGAGGGGGGGAGTGGGGGGTCAATGTAAATAGACTATATACAGGGGGCACCAGGAGGAGTAGCAGCAGTGTACAAGAGGGGAGGGGGGGGGGAGTGGGGGTCAATGTAAATAGACTATATACAGGGGGCACCAGGAGGAGTAGCAGCAGTGTACAAGAGGGAGGGGGGAGTGGGGGGTCAATGTAAATAGACTATATACAGGGGGCACCAGGAGGAGTAGCAGCAGTGTATAAGAGGGGAGGGGGGGGGTCAATGTAAATCCATATACAGGGGGCACCAGGAGGAGTAGCAGCAGTGTACAAGAGGGGAGGGGGGGGGGGGGTCAATGTAAATAGACTCCATACAGGGGGCACCAGGAGGAGTAGCAGCAGTGTACAAGAGGGAGGGGGGGGGGGGAGTGGGGGGTCAATGCTCCATATACAGGGGGCACCAGGAGGAGTAGCAGCTGTGTATAAGAGGGGAGGGGGGGTCAATGTAAATAGACTATATACAGGGGGCACCAGGAGGAGTAGCAGCAGTGTCAAGAGGGAGGGGGGGAGTGGGGGGTCAATGTAAATAGACTATATACAGGGGCACCAGGAGGAGTAGCAGCAGTGTACAAGAGGGGAGGGGGGGGAGTGCTCCATGTAAATAGACTATATACAGGGGGCACCAGGAGGAGTAGCCAGTGTACAAGAAGGGAGGGGGGAGTGGGGGTCAATGTAAATCCTATATACAGGGGGCACCAGGAGGAGTAGCAGCAGTGTACAAGAGGGGAGGGGGGGGGGAGTGGGGGTCAATGTAAATAGACTATATACAGGGGGGCACCAGGAGGAGTAGCAGCAGTGTACAAGAGGGGGGGGGGGGGGAGTGGGGGGGTCAATGTAAATAGACTATATACAGGGGGCACCAGGAGGAGTAGCAGCAGTGTACAAGAGGGAGGGGGGAGTGGGGGGTCAATGTAAATAGACTATATACAGGGGGCACCAGGAGGAGTCCAGTGTATAAGAGGGGAGGGGGGAGGGGAGGGGTCAATGTAAATAGACTATATACAGGGGGCACCAGGAGGAGTAGCAGCAGTGTACAAGAGGGAGGGGGGAGTGGGGGGTCAATGTAAATAGACTATATACAGGGGGCACCAGGAGGAGTAGCAGCAGTGTACAAGAGGGGAGGGGGGGGAGTGGGGGGGGGTCAATGTCCTATATACAGGGGCACCAGGAGGAGTCAGCAGTGTACAAGAGGGGGAGGGGGGGGGGGGGTCAATGTAAATAGACTATATACAGGGGGCACCAGGAGGAGTAGCAGCAGTGTATAAGAGGGGGGGGGAGGGGGGGGGGGGGTCAATGTAAATAGTCTATATACAGGGGGCACCAGGAGGAGTAGCACAGTGTATAAGAGGGGAGGAGGGGGGTGGGGGGGGGGTCAATGTAAATAGACTATATACAGGGGGCACTGGAGGAGTCCAGTGTATAAGAGGGGAGGGGGAGGGGGTCAATGTAAATAGTCTATATACAGGGGGCACCAGGAGGAGTAGCAGCAGTGTATAAGAGGGGAGGGGGGAGTGGGGGGGGTCAATGTAAATGACTCCATACAGGGGGCACCAGGAGGAGTAGCAGCAGTGTATAAGAGGGGAGGGGGGAGGGGGGGTCAATGTAAATAGTCTATATACAGGGGGCACCAGGAGGAGTAGCAGCAGTGTATAAGAGGGGAGGAGGGGGGTGGGGTCAATGT
This sequence comes from Oncorhynchus gorbuscha, assembly GCF_021184085.1. Lineage (NCBI taxonomy): Eukaryota > Metazoa > Chordata > Actinopteri > Salmoniformes > Salmonidae > Oncorhynchus > Oncorhynchus gorbuscha. The sequence continues at coordinate 46,234 of NW_025746242.1, read as the reverse complement.
AAATAGACTATATACAAGGGGAGGGGGGGTGGGGTCAATGTAAATAGACTATATACAGGGAGAGGAGGGGGTGGGGTCAATGTAAATAGACATACAGGGGGAGGGGGGAGGGGGGGGGGGAGTGGGGGGCAATGTAAATAGACTATATACAGGGGAGGGGGGGGTCAATGTAAATAGACTATATACAGGGGGAGGAGGGGGTGGGGTCAATGTAAATAGACTATATACAGGGGAGGGGGGGGGTGGGGTCAATGTAAATAGACTATATACAGGGGGAGGAGGGGGGGGGGTCAATGTAAATAGACTATATACAGGGGGACTGGGGGGTCAATGTAAATAGACTATATACAGGGGGAGGGGGGGTCAATGTAAATAGACTATATACAGGGGGCACCAGGAGGGGGTCAATGTAAATAGACTATATACAGGGGGCACCAGGAGGGGGTCAATGTAAAAATAGACTATATACAGGGGGCACCAGGAGGAGTAGCAGCAGTATATGAGGGGGGGGGGGGGTCAATGTAAATTGTCCGGTGGTGATTTTTATGAATTGTTCAGCAGTCTAATGGCTAATGTCTAATGACAGAAGCTGTTATATAGCAGGAAATGTCTTGAACAACAGGAAATGCCTTGAACAACAGGAAATGCCTTGAACAACAGGAAATGTCTTGAACAACAGGAAATGCCTTCAACAACAGGAAATACCTTCAACAACAGGAAATGCCTTGAACAACAGGAAATACCTTCAACAACAGGAAATGCCTTGAACAACAGGAAATGTCTTGAACAACAGGAAATGCCTTGAACAACAGGAAATGTCTTGAACAACAGGAAATGTCTTGAACAACAGGAAATGCCTTGAACAACAGGAAATGTCTTGAACAACAGGAAATGCCTTCAACAACAGGAAATACCTTCAACAACAGGAAATGCCTTGAACAACAGGAAATGTCTTGAACAACAGGAACAGGAAATGTCTTGAACAACAGGAAATGCCTTGAACAACAACAGGAAATGCCTTGAACAACAGGAAATGCCTTGAACAACAGGAAATACCTTGAACAACAGGAAATGCCTTGAACAACAGGAAATGGAACAACAGGAAATGCCTTGAACAACAGGAAATGTTGAACAACAGGAAATGCCTTGAACAACAGGAAATGTCTTGAACAACAGGAACAGGAAATGTCTTGAACAACAGGAACAGGGTCTTGAACAACAGGAAATGTAACAACAGGAAATGCCTTGAACAACAGGAAATGCCTTGAACAACAGGAAATGTCTTGAACAACAGGAACAGGAAATGTCTTGAACAACAGGAAATGCCTTGAACAACAGGAAATGCCTTGAACAACAGGAAATACCTTGAACAACAGGAAATGCCTTGAACAACAGGAAATGCCTTGAACAACAGGAAATGCCTTGAACAACAGGAAATGTCTCGAACAACAGGAAATGCCTTCAACAACAGGAAATGCCTTCAACAACAGGAAATGCCTTCAACAACAGGAAATGTCTTGAACAACAGGAAATGCCTTGAACAACAGGAAATGTCTTGAACAACAGGAAATGCCTTGAACAACAGGAAATGCCTTGAACAACAGGAAATGCCTTCAACAACAGGAAATGCCTTCAACAACAGGAAATGCCTTCAACAACAGGAAATGTCTTGAACAACAGGAAATGCCTTGAACAACAGGAAATGCCTTCAACAACAGGAAATACCTTCAACAACAGGAAATGCCTTCAACAACAGGAAATGTCTTGAACAACAGGAAATGCCTTCAACAACAGGAAATTCCTTCAACAACAGGAAATGCCTTGAACAACAGGAAATGCAAACTGGTCGTGGATTCAAGGTTTTAAAAGACTTATAAAGTTTGTCATTTCCACTTTAAAATGTCAGACTTGATTTGCCCAAAACAAAACAAAAAATGTAGAATAATTATAATCCACGGAACAATTCACATTTCCTGTTGAAGTAGGTTTATTTTTTCCTGCTGTAGCAAACTGACTCGAATTACGATACGGCATCTGTATGATATTTCAACCTCCTTCTAGTTTCTCCAGTATTAGAATTCTTACAGGCTTTCCTTTCTAGGGCAAAACAGAACCACGTCCGACCCCATTGACTCAGTGGTCTTGGCAGTGCACTTTGTGGACAGAAAAACGAATCCAAAATAAAAATATATATATATATTTAAATGTCAACGCAGCACCTGCCTGTATCAGCAGACAATCAGGCTGCTCGTCACCAAGGTCTGCTTCCCATATGACACCCTGGTACTTAAAATAGTCAAACAGGAAGTGATTTCCCTGCATTTGATTCAACTGTTGACATTGGAATGATATTTATCTAAACATTATAAACTGGGTGGATCGAGCCCTGAATGCTGATTGGCTGACAGCCGTGATATATCATACTACGGGTATCACAGAACGTGTATTTTTACTGCTCTACTCATGTTGGTAACCTGTTTATAATTAAGCAATAAGGCACCTCGGGGGTTATTGGTATATTGGCCATATACCACACCCCGTTGTGCCTTATTGCTTAGTATGTACAGGGAGATGCAGACTGACGCAGTCTGATGACTGGAACGAATTGCAAAAATCACTGAAGCTGGAGTCTTATATCTCCCTCTCTAACTTTAAGCATCAGCTGTCTGAGCAGCTTACCGATCACTGTACCTGTACACAGCCCATCTGTAAATAGCACACCCAACTACCTCATCCCCATATTGTTACTTATCATCTTGCTCTGTTGCACCCCAGTATCTCTACTTGCACATCATCTTCTGCACATATATCACTCCAGTGTTTAATTGCTAAATTATAATGATTTCCCCTCTATGGCCTATTTATTGCCTTTACCTCCCTAATCTTCTACATTTGCACACACTGTTCAGCAATGTTTCTATTGTGTTATTGACTGTACGATTGTTTATGTGTAACTCTGTGTTGTTGTTTGTGTCGCACTGCTTTGCTTTATCTTGGCCAGGTCACAGTTGTAAATGAGAACTTATTCTCAACGGGCCTACCTGGTTAAATAAAGGTGTTCTCAACTAGCCTACCTGGTTAAATAAAGGTGTTCTCAACTAGCCTACCTGGTTAAATAAAGGTGTTCTCAACTAGCCTACCTGGTTAAATAAAGGTGTTCTCAACTAGCCTACCTGGTTAAATAAAGGTGTTCTTTCAACTGGCCTACCTGGTTAAATAAATGTTCTCAACTGTTAATGGTTAAATAAAGGTGTTCTCAACTAGCCTACCTGGTTAAATAAAGGTGTTCTCAACTGGCCTACCTGGTTAAATAAAGGTGTTCTCAACTAGCCTACCTGGTTAAATAAAGGTGTTCTCAACTAGACTACCTGGTTAAATAAGGTGTTCTCAACTGGCCTACCTGGGGAAATAAAGGTGTTCTCAACTGGCCTACCTGGTTAAATAAAGGTGTTCTCAACTAGCCTACCTGGTTAAATAAAGGTGTTCTCAACTGGCCTACCTGGTTAAATAAAGGTGTTCTCAACTAGCCTACCTGGTTAAATAAAGGTGTTCTCAACTAGCCTACCTGGTTAAATAAAGGTGTTCTCAACTGGCCTACCTGGTTAAATAAAGGTGTTCTCAACTAGCCTACCTGGTTAAATAAAGGTGTTCTCAACTGGCCTACCTGGTTAAATAAAGGTGTTCTCAACTAGCCTACCTGGTTAAATAAAGGTGTTCTCAACTGGCCTACCTGG
>NW_025746242.1:25000-37500 GCF_021184085.1 Oncorhynchus gorbuscha | reverse complement strand
AGTATGTCTCAACATACCCCCATATATAGATCATTACAGTATGTCTCTCTAGTCTCAACATACCCCCATATATAGATCATTACAGTATGTCTCTCTAGTCTCAACATACCCCCATATATAGATCATTACAGTATGTCTCAACATACCCCCATATATAGATCATTACAGTATGTCTCCAGTCTCAACATACCCCCATATATAGATGTCTCAACATACCCCCATATATAGATCATTACAGTATGTCTCAACATACCCCCATATAGAGATCATTACAGTATGTCTCTCTAGTCTCAACATACCCCCATATATAGATCATTACAGTATGTCTCTCTAGTCTCAACATACCCCATATATAGATCATTACAGTATGTCTCTCTAGTCTCAACATACCCCCATATATAGATCATTACAGTATGTCTCAACATACCCCCATATATAGATCATTACAGTATGTCTCAACATACCCCCATATATAGATCATTACAGTATGTCTCAACATACCCCCATATATAGATCATTACAGTATGTCTCCAGTCTCAACATACCCCCATATATAGATCATTACAGTATGTCTCAACATACCCCCATATATAGATCATTACAGTATGTCTCAACATACCCCCATATATAGATCATTACAGTATGTCTCAACATACCCCATATATAGATCATTACAGTATGTCTCAACATACCCCCATATATAGATCATTACAGTATGTCTCAACATACCCCCATATATAGATCATTACAGTATGTCTCAACATACCCCCATATATAGATCATTACAGTATGTCTCAACATACCCCCATATATAGATCATTACAGTATGTCTCCAGTCTCAACATACCTCCATATATAGATCATTACAGTATGTCTCAACATACCCCCATATATAGATGTCTCAACATACCTCCATATATAGATCATTACAGTATGTCTCAACATACCCCCATATATAGATCATTACAGTATGTCTCAACATACCCCCATATATAGATGTCTCAACATACCCCCATATATAGATCATTACAGTATGTCTCAACATACCCCCATATACAGATGTCTCAACATACCTCCATATATAGATCATTACAGTATGTCTCCAGTCTCAACATACCTCCATATATAGATCATTACAGTATGTCTCAACATACCCCCATATATAGATGTCTCAACATACCTCCATATATAGATCATTACAGTATGTCTCAACATACCCCCATATATAGATCATTACAGTATGTCTCAACATACCCCCATATATAGATCATTACAGTATGTCTCCAGTCTCAACATACCTCCATATATAGATCATTACAGTATGTCACAACATACCCCCATATATAGATGTCTCAACATACCTCCATATATAGATCATTACAGTATGTCTCAACATACCCCCATATATAGATCATTACAGTATGTCTCAACATACCCCCATATATAGATGTCTCAACATACCCCCATATATAGATCATTACAGTATGTCTCAACATACCCCCATATACAGATGTCTCAACATACCTCCATATATAGATCATTACAGTATGTCTCCAGTCTCAACATACCTCCATATATAGATCATTACAGTATGTCTCAACATACCCCCATATATAGATGTCTCAACATACCTCCATATATAGATCATTACAGTATGTCTCAACATACCCCCATATATAGATCATTACAGTATGTCTCAACATACCCCCATATATAGATGTCTCAACATACCCCCATATATAGATCATTACAGTATGTCTCAACATACCCCCATATACAGATGTCTCAACATACCCCCATATATAGATCATTACAGTATGTCTCAACATACCTCCATATATAGATCATTACAGTATGTCTCAACATACCCCCATATATAGATGTCTCAACATACCCCCATATACAGATGTCTCAACATACCCCCATATAGAGATCATTACAGTATGTCTCCAGTCTCAACATACCCCCATATATAGATCATTACAGTATGTCTCAACATACCTCCATATATAGATCATTACAGTATGTCTCAACATACCCCCATATATAGATGTCTCAACATACCCCCATATACAGATGTCTCAACATACCCCCATATAGAGATCATTACAGTATGTCTCCAGTCTCAACATACCCCCATATATAGATCATTACAGTATGTCTCAACATACCTCCATATATAGATCATTACAGTATGTCTCAACATACCCCCATATATAGATCATTACAGTATGTCTCAACATACCCCCATATATAGATCATTACAGTATGTCTCAACATACCCCCATATATAGATCATTACAGTATGTCTCAACATACCCCCATATATAGATCATTACAGTATGTCTCAACATACCCCCATATATAGATCATTACAGTATGTCTCCAGTCTCAACATACCCCCATATATAGATCATTACAGTATGTCTCAACATACCCCCATATATAGATCATTACAGTATGTCTCCAGTCTCAATATACCCCCATATATAGATCATTACAGTATGTCTCAACATACCCCCATATATAGATCATTACAGTATGTCTCAACATACCCCCATATATAGATCATTACAGTATGTCTCAACATACCCCCATATATAGATCATTACAGTATGTCTCAACATACCTCCATATATAGATCATTACAGTATGTCTCTCTAGTCTCAACATACCCCCATATATAGATCATTACAGTATGTCTCAACATACCCCCATATATAGATCATTACAGTATGTCTCTCTAGTCTCAACATACCCCCATATATAGATCATTACAGTATGTCTCTCTAGTCTCAACATACCCCCATATATAGATCATTACAGTATGTCTCTCTAGTCTCAACATACCCCATATATAGATCATTACAGTATGTCTCAACATACCCCCATATATAGATCATTACAGTATGTCTCAACATACCCCCATATATAGATCATTACAGTATGTCTCAACATACCCCCATATAGAGATCATTACAGTATGTATCTCTAGTCTCAACATACCCCCATATATAGATCATTACAGTATGTCTCTAGTCTCAACATACCCCCATATATAGATCATTACAGTATGTCTCTCTAGTCTCAACATACCTCCATATATAGATCATTACAGTATGTCTCTAGTCTCAACATACCCCCATATATAGATCATTACAGTATGTCTCAACATACCCCCATATAGAGATCATTACAGTATGTCTCTCTAGTCTCAACATACCCCATATATAGATCATTACAGTATGTCTCAACATACCCCCATATATAGATCATTACAGTATGTCTCAACATACCCCCATATATAGATCATTACAGTATGTCTCTAGTCTCAACATACCCCCATATATAGATCATTACAGTATGTCTCAACATACCCCCATATAGAGATCATTACAGTATGTCTCTCTAGTCTCAACATACCCCCATATATAGATCATTACAGTATGTCTCTCTAGTCTCAACATACCCCATATATAGATCATTACAGTATGTCTCAACATACCTCCATATATAGATCATTACAGTATGTCTCAACATACCCCCATATATAGATCATTACAGTATGTCTCAACATACCCCCATATATAGATCATTACAGTATGTCTCCAGTCTCAACATACCCCCATATATAGATCATTACAGTATGTCTCAACATACCCCCATATATAGATCATTACAGTATGTCTCTCCAGTCTCAACATACCCCCATATATAGATCATTACAGTATGTCTCCTACTTTAGACCAGAGCTCTATTCCCTATATAGTGCACTACTTTAGACCAGAACTCTATTCCCTATATAGTGCACTACTTTAGACCAGAGCCCTATTCCCTATATAGCGCACCACTTTAGACCAGAGCCCTATTCCCTACATAGTGCACTACTTTAGACCAGAGCCCTACTCCCTACATAGTGCACTACTTTAGACCAGAGCCCTATTCCCTACATAGTGCACTACTTTAGACCAGAGCCCTACTCCCTACATAGTGCACTACTTTAGACCAGAGCCCTAATCCCTACACAGTGCACTACTTTAGACCAGAGCCCTATTCCCTACATAGTACACTACTTTAGACCAGAGCTCTATTCCCTACATAGTACACTACTTTAGACCAGAGCCCTATTCCCTATATAGTGCATTACTTTAGACCAGAGCCCTATTCCCTATATAGTGCACTACTTTAGACCAGAGCCCTATTCCCTATATAGCGCACTACTTTAGACCAGAGCCCTATTCCCTACATAGTACACTACTTTAGACCAGAGCCCTATTCTCTATTACAGTGCACTACTTCAGACCAGACCCTATTCTCTACATAGTGCATTACTTTAGACCAGGGCCCTATTCCCTACACAGTGCACTACTTTAGACCAGAGCCCTATTCCCTACATAGTACACTACTTTAGACCAGAGCCCTATTCCCTACATAGTGCACTACTTAAGACCAGAGTCCACCCTATTCCCTACATAGTGCATTACTTTAGACCAGAGCTCTATGGTGGAAATGTTGTGGTTTTGATCAAGATAAAGGCTGCTTTGAAACATCAGTCAGTCTAACATGGTTAGTGGTTGTTATTGGAGGAGACACAAGAGGAAACCTGTGGTTGAGAGAGGTGGAGGAGATACGAGGGGAAACCTGTGGTAGAGGAGACACAAGAGGGAACCTGTGGTTGAGAGAGGTGGAGGAGATACGAGGGGAAACCTGTGGTTGAGAGAGGTGGAGGAGATACGAGGGGAAACCTGTGGTTGAGAGAGGTGGAGGAGATACGAGGGGAAACCTGTGGTAGAGGAGACACAAGAGGGAACCTGTGGTTGAGAGAGGTGGAGGAGATACGAGGGGAAACCTGTGGTTGAGAGAGGTGGAGGAGATACGAGGGGAAACCTGTGGTAGAGGAGACACAAGAGGGAACCTGTGGTTGAGAGAGGTGGAGGAGATACGAGGGGAAACCTGTGGTAGAGGAGACACAAGAGGGAACCTGTGGTTGAGAGAGGTGGAGGAGATACGAGGGGAAACCTGTGGTGGAGGAGATACGAGGGGGAACCTGTGGTGGAGGAGATACCAGAGGAAACCTGTGGTTGAGAGAGGTGGAGGAGATACGAGGGGAAACCTGTGGTAGAGGAGACACAAGAGGGAACCTGTGGTTGAGAGAGGTGGAGGAGATACGAGGGGAAACCTGTGGTGGAGGAGATACGAGGGGGAACCTGTGGTGGAGGAGATACCAGAGGAAACCTGTGGTTGAGAGAGGTGGAGGAGACACAAGAGGAAACCTGTGGTGGAGGAGATACCAGAGGAAACCTGTGGTTGAGAGAGGTGGAGGAGACACAAGAGGAAACCTGTGGTGGAGGAGATACCAGAGGAAACCTGTGGTGGAGGAGACAAGAGGAAACCTGTGGTGGAGGAGACACAAGAGGAAATCTGTGGTGGAGGAGACACAAGAGGAAACCTGTGGTGGAGGAGACAAGAGGAAACCTGTGGTGGAGGAGACAAGAGGAATCCTGTGGTGGAGGAGACAAGAGGAAACCTGTGGTGGAGGAGATACCAGAGGAAACCTGTGGTTGACAGAGGTGGAGGAGATTTAAGAGGAAACCTGTGGTTGAGAGAGGTGGAGCCGATACCAGAGGAAACCTGTGGTTGACAGAGGTGGAGGAGATACCAGAGGAAACCTGTGGTTGAGAGAGGGGGAGGAGATTTAAGAGGAAACCTGTGGTTGAGAGAGGGGGAGGAGACACCAGAGGAAACCTGTGGTTGACAAAGGTGGAGGAGATACCAGAGGAAACCTGTGGTTGACAGAGCTGTTGCAGAGGGAACGATGAGATAGCCTGGTCCCAGATCTGTTTGTGTTGTCTTGTTAACTCCTGTGTTCACCGTCATATAAGAATTGGTTCGACAGCACCAACAAATCTGGGACCAGGTTCTAAGAATGACGTAACACATCCAGGAACGTACCTTTGTAAATTTGTAATTACAAAGGTAATAAAGTGACCTCATCTGGTCCAGGATCTGTCTGTGGTGTCTGCTGAAGTTGGTAAGACACAGCAACAACAGATCCTGGACCAGCCAGGCTAAGAGAAGTATAATAACTGTCTAATAACATCTGTAGAGTAACAGACCTCCTCTCCACGTACCTCTGAGTTTGTAGGCCTCTCCAGTGGCAGAGTGGACAGTGAACATGTGCGGTAGCTCATCGCTGAGGGCCACAGAGGCCCCTATGAGAGGCAGAGATCCCCGAGGCTTCTGATTCTTACTGTGCTCATTCACAAAGTACTGCAGCTGACCCATGTCCGGATCCAACACAAAATACCTACAGGAGGAGACAGAACACAAAGAAAACCATTGGTACAAAACAATAACGCTCACTCAGAAATGGAACAGAGTCTAAAATAGGGAGGGAGGGAGGGAGGGATAGTGGGGAGGGAGGGAGGGAGGGAGGGATAGTGGGGAGGGAGGGAGGGAGGGATAGTGGGGAGGGAGGGAGGGATAGGGGGAGGGAGGGAGGGAGGGATAGTGGGGAGGGAGGGAGGGAGGGAGGGATAGTGGGGAGGGAGGGAGGGAGGGAGGGAGGGAGGGAGGGAGGGAGGGAGGGAGGGAGGGAGGGGGAGGGAGGGATGGAGGGAGGGAGGGAGGGGGGAGGGAGGGGAGGGATGGGAGGGAGGGAGGGGGGGAGGGAGGGAGGGAGGGAGGGAGGGAGGGAGGGAGGGAGGGAGGGAGGGGAGGGAGGGAGGGAGGGAGGGAGGGAGGGAGGGAGGGAGGGAGGGAGGGAGGGAGGGAGGGAGGGAGGGAGGGAGGGAGGGAGGGAGGGAGGGAGGGAGGGGGAGGGGGAGGGAGGAAAAACTGTAAAATTGCATAGCTATGATGAATAATTTAAATCAATGTTTTGACAAACATCCTGCTGCCTCCTCTCTGAAGCTCCGAACCCATTGTACAGCAGCAACCCCATGTGACTGGGAGAGAGAGAACGAGAGAGAGAGAGAGAGAGAGAGAGAGAGAGAGAGAGAGAGAGAGAGAGAGAGAGAGAGAGAGAGAGAGAGAGAGAGAGAGAGAGAGAGAGAGGGAGAGAGAGGGGGGGGGTGAGAGAGAGAGAGAGAGTCAGTGAGCATAGCCTTGCTATTGAGAAAGGCCGCCGTAGGCAGACATGGCTCTCAAGAGAAGACAGGCTATGTGCTCACTGCCCACAAAATGAGGCGGAAACTGAGCTGCACTTCCTAACCTCCTGCCCAATGTATGACCATATTAGAGACACATAGTTCCCTCAGATTACACAGATCCACAACGAACTAGAAAACAAATCCGATTTTGATAAACTCCCATATCTACTGGGTGAAATACCACAGTGTGCCATCACAGCAGCAAGATTTGTGACCTGTTGCCATGAGAAAAGGGCAACCAGTGAAGAACAGACACCATTGTAAATAGAACCCAACCCAGAGACAGAGAGAGAGAGAAAGAGAGAGGGGGTATCTACATTACTGAAACATACCAGATATCTGGTCAGATAGTATCTACATTACTGACACACTGAAACATACCAGATATCTGGTCAGATGGTATCTACATTACTGAAACATACCAGATATCTGGTCAGATGGTATCTACATTACTGACATACTGAAACATACCAGATATCTGGTCAGATAGTATCTACATTACTGACACACTGAAACATACCAGATATCTGGTCAGATGGTATCTACATTACTGAAACATACCAGATATCTGGTCAGATGGTATCTACATTACTGACACACTGAAACATACCAGATATCTGGTCAGATGGTATCTACATTACTGACACACTGAAACATACCAGATATCTGGTCAGATAGTATCTACATTACTGACATACTGAAACATACCAGATATCTGGTCAGATGGTATCTACATTACTGACACACTGAAACATACCAGATATCTGGTCAGATGGTATCTACATTACTGACATACTGAAACATACCAGATATCTGGTCAGATGGTATCTACATTACTGAAACATACCAGATATCTGGTCAGATGGTATCTACATTACTGACACACTGAAACATACCAGATATCTGGTCAGATGGTATCTACATTACTGACATACTGAAACATACCAGATATCTGGTCAGATGGTATCTACATTACTGACATACTGAAACATACCAGATATCTGGTCAGATGGTATCTACATTACTGACATACTGAAACATACCAGATATCTGGTCAGATGGTATCTACATTACTGAAACATACCAGATATCTGGTCAGATGGTATCTACATTACTGACATACTGAAACATACCAGATATCTGGTCAGATGGTATCTACATTACTGACATACTGAAACATACCAGATATCTGGTCAGATGGTATCTACATTACTGACATACTGAAACATACCAGATATCTGGTCAGATGGTATCTACATTACTGAAACATACCAGATATCTGGTCAGATGGTATCATTACTGACACACTGAAACATACCAGATATCTGGTCAGATGGTATCTACATTACTGACACACTGAAACATACCAGATATCTGGTCAGATGGTATCTACATTACTGACACACTGAAACATACCAGATATCTGGTCAGATGGTATCTACATTACTGAAACATACCAGATATCTGGTCAGATGGTATCTACATTACTGAAACATACCAGATATCTGGTCAGATAGTATCTACATTACTGACATACTGAAACATACCAGATATCTGGTCAGATGGTATCTACATTACTGACACACTGAAACATACCAGATATCTGGTCAGATGGTATCTACATTACTGACACACTGAAACATACCAGATATCTGGTCAGATGGTATCTACATTACTGAAACATACCAGATATCTGGTCAGATGGTATCTACATTACTGACATACCAGATATCTGGTCAGATGGTATCTACATTACTGACAACATACCAGATATCTGGTCAGATGGTATCTACAGATATCTGGTCAGATGGTATCTACATTACTGACACACTGAAACATACCAGATATCTGGTCAGATGGTATCTACATTACTGACACACTGAAACATACCAGATATCTGGTCAGATGGTATCTACATTACTGAAACAAACATACCAGATATCTGGTCAGATGGTATCTACATTACTGACACACTGAAACATACCAGATATCTGGTCAGATGGTATCTACATTACTGACACACTGAAACATACCAGATATCTGGTCAGATGGTATCTACATTACTGAAACATACCAGATATCTGGTCAGATGGTATCTACATTACTGACACACTGAAACATACCAGATATCTGGTCAGATGGTATCTACATTACTGACACACTGAAACATACCAGATATCTGGTCAGATGGTATCTACATTACTGACATACTGAAACATACCAGATATCTGGTCAGATGGTATCTACATTACATGAAACATACCAGATATCTGGTCAGATGGTATCTACATTACTGACACACTGAAACATACCAGATATCTGGTCAGATGGTATCTACATTACTGACACACTGAAACATACCAGATATCTGGTCAGATGGTATCTACATTACTGACACACTGAAACATACCAGATATCTGGTCAGATGGTATCTACATTACTGACACACTGAAACATACCAGATATCTGGTCAGATGGTATCTACATCAGATACTAAACATACATTACTGACCACTGAAACATACCAGATATCTGGTCAGATGGTATCTACATTACTGACACACTGAAACATACCAGATATCTGGTCAGATGGTATCTACATTACTGACACACTGAAACATACCAGATATCTGGTCAGATGGTATCTACATTACTGAAACATACCAGATATCTGGTCAGATGGTATCTACATTACTGACACACTGAAACATACCAGATATCTGGTCAGATGGTATCTACATTACTGACACACTGAAACATACCAGATATCTGGTCAGATGGTATCTACATTACTGAAACATACCAGATATCTGGTCAGATGGTATCTACATTACTGAAACATACCAGATATCTGGTCAGATGGTATCTACATTACTGACACACAAACATACCAGATATCTGGTCAGATGGTATCTACATTACTGACACACTGAAACATACCAGATATCTGGTCAGATGGTATCTACATTACTGACATACTGAAACATACCAGATATCTGGTCAGATGGTATCTACATTACTGACACACTGAAACATACCAGATATCTGGTCAGATGGTATCTACATTACTGACACACTGAAACATACCAGATATCTGGTCAGATGGTATCTACATTACTGAAACATACCAGATATCTGGTCAGATGGTATCTACATTACTGACACACTGAAACATACCAGATATCTGGTCAGATGGTATCTACATTACTGAAACATACCAGATATCTGGTCAGATGGTATCTACATTACTGACACACTGAAACATACCAGATATCTGGTCAGATGGTATCTACATTACTGAAAAACATACCAGATATCTGGTCAGATGGTATCTACATTACTGACATACTGAAACATACCAGATATCTGGTCAGATGGTATCTACATTACTGACACACTGAAACATACCAGATATCTGGTCAGATGGTATCTACATTACTGAAACATACCAGATATCTGGTCAGATGGTATCTACATTACTGACATACTGAAACATACCAGATATCTGGTCAGATGGTATCTACATTACTGAAACATACCAGATATCTGGTCAGATGGTATCTACATTACTGACACACTGAAACATACCAGATATCTGGTCAGATGGTATCTACATTACTGACATACTGAAACATACCAGATATCTGGTCAGATGGTATCTACATTACTGAAACATACCAGATATCTGGTCAGATGGTATCTACATTACTGACACACTGAAACATACCAGATATCTGGTCAGATGGTATCTACATTACTGACACACTGAAACATACCAGATATCTGGTCAGATGGTATCTACATTACTGACATACTGAAACATACCAGATATCTGGTCAGATGGTATCTACATTACTGAAACATACCAGATATCTGGTCAGATGGTATCTACATTACTGACATACTGAAACATACCAGATATCTGGTCAGATGGTATCTACATTACTGACACACTGAAACATACCAGATATCTGGTCAGATGGTATCTACATTACTGAAACAAACATACCAGATATCTGCTGTCAGATGGTATCTACATTACTGACATACTGAAACATACCAGATATCTGGTCAGATGGTATCTACATTACTGAAACATACCAGATATCTGGTCAGATGGTATCTACATTACTGACACACTGAAACATACCAGATATCTGGTCAGATGGTATCTTACTGACATACTGAAACATACCAGATATCTGGTCAGATGGTATCTACATTACTGAAACATACCAGATATCTGGTCAGATGGTATCTACATTACTGACACACTGAAACATACCAGATATCTGGTCAGATGGTATCTACATTACTGACATACTGAAACATACCAGATATCTGGTCAGATGGTATCTACATTACTGACACACTGAAACATACCAGATATCTGGTCAGATGGTATCTACATTACTGACACACTGAAACATACCAGATATCTGGTCAGATGGTATCTACATTACTGACACACTGAAACATACCAGATATCTGGTCAGATGGTATCTACATTACTGACATACTGAAACATACCAGATATCTGGTCAGATGGTATCTACATTACTGACACACTGAAACATACCAGATATCTGGTCAGATGGTATCTACATTACTGACATACTGAAACATACCAGATATCTGGTCAGATGGTATCTACATTACTGACACACTGAACAGACTCCACACACATATACATTTTCATATTATTAAGTTTTTCATACTGGTCCCCCGTGGGAATCGAACCCAGAACCCCGGTGTTGCACCACACTCTACCCACTGAGCCACATGGGACCATCATCACCATTACTGATATCCTGTCATCTCTGAACCCAGGACCTCACTGACACAGTGAAGAGACAACACGGAGAGACCTCTGGTTAGTATCAGCCTGGTAGACACAGTAACATACATGAACAACGTGGAATACCTGACAATGCCCTGATAAAGCCTTCTATAAGCAATAAGAACCGAGGGGGTGTGGTCTATGACAATGCCCTGATAAAGCCTTCTATAAGCAATAAGAACCGAGGGGGTGTGGTCCCTGATGACAATGCCCTGATAAAGCCTTCTATAAGCAATAAGAACCGAGGGGTGTGGTCTATGACAATGCCCTGGCCTTCTATAAGTGAACCGAGGGGGTGGGTCTATGACAATGCCCTGATAAAGCCAATTGATAAAGCCTTCTATAAGCAATAAGAACCGAGGGGTGTGGTCTATGACAAAGCCTTCTATAGCCCGAGGGGTGATAAAAAGCCTGATAAAGCCTTCTATAAGCAATAAGAACCCAAGGGGTGTGGTCTATGACAATGCCCTGATAAAGCCTTCTATAAGCAATAAGAACCGAGGGGGTGT
>NW_025746242.1:0-20000 GCF_021184085.1 Oncorhynchus gorbuscha | reverse complement strand
GTCTAAAGTAGTGCACTATGAAGGGAATAGGGCTCTGGTCTAAAGTAGTGCACTATGAACCGAATAGGGCTCTGGTCTAAAGTAGTGCACTATGTAGGGAATAGGGCTCTGGTCTAAAGTAGTGCACTATGAAGGGAATAGGGCTCTGGTCTAAAGTAGTGCACTATGAAGGGAATAGGGCTCTGGTCTAAAGTAGTGCACTATGAAGGGAATAGGGCTCGGGTCTAAAGTAGTGCACTATGAAGGGAATAGGGCTCTGGTCTAAAGTAGGGCACTATATAGGGAATAGGCTCTGGTCTAAAGTAGTGCACTATGTAGGGAATAGGGCTCTGGTCTAAAGTAGTGCACTATGTAGGGAATAGGGCTCTGGTCTAAAGTAGTGCACTATGTAGGGAATAGGGCTCTGGTCTAAAGTAGTGCACTATGAAGGGAATAGGGCTCTGGTCTAAAGTAGTGCACTATGAAGGGAATAGGGCTCTGGTCTAAAGTAGTGCACTATGTAGGGAATAGGGCTCTGGTCTAAAGTAGTGCACTATATAGGGAATAGGGCTCTGGTCTAAAGTAGTGCACTATATAGGGAATAGGGCTCTGGTCTAAAGTAGTGCACTATGAAGGGAATAGGGCTCTGGTCTAAAGTAGTGCACTATATAGGGAATAGGGCTCTGGTCTAAAGTAGTGCACTATATAGGGAATAGGGCTCTGGTCTAAAGTAGTGCATTATGAAGGGAATAGAGCTCTGGTCTAAAGTAGTGCACTATGAAGGGAATAGGGCTCTGGTCTAAAGTAGTGCACTATATAGGGAATAGGGCCTGTGTGTTGGTAATGAAGGGAATAGGGCCTGTGTGTTGGTAATGAACCGAATAGGGCTCTGGTCTAAAGTAGTGCACTATGAAGGGAATAGGGCTCTGGTCTAAAGTAGTGCACTATGAAGGGAATAGGGCCTGTGTGTTGGTATTGAAGGGAATAGGGCCTGTGTGTTGGTAATGAAGGGAATAGGGCTCTGGTCTAAAGTAGTGCACTATGAAGGGAATAGGGCTCTGGTCTAAAGTAGTGCACTATGAAGGGAATAGGGCCTGTGTGTTGGTATTGAAGGGAATAGGGCCTGTGTGTTGGTAATGAAGGGAATAGGGCCTGTGTGTTGGTAATGAAGGGAATAGGGCCTGTGTGTTGGTATTGAAGGGAATAGGGCCTGTGTGTTGGTAATGAAGGGAATAGGGCCTGTGTGTTGGTATTGAAGGGAATAGGGCCTGTGTGTTGGTATTGAAGGGAATAGGGCCTGTGTGTTGGTAATGAAGGGAATAGGGCCTGTGTGTTGGTATTGAAGGGAATAGGGCCTGTGTGTTGGTAATGAAGGGAATAGGGCCTGTGTGTTGGTATTGAAGGGAATAGGGCCTGTGTGTTGGTATTGAATGGAATAGGGCCTGTGTGTTGGTAATGAAGGGAATAGGGCCTGTGTGTTGGTATTGAAGGGAATAGGGCCTGTGTGTTGGTAATGAAGGGAATAGGGCCTGTGTGTTGGTAGACAGGTCTACTGAACAAGTGTAAAAAGGTCTATTCACTCTGAATGAGTTCAGTAATAGAGATGCAAAGGGCAGTGAAATCGAGTCTGTTGTTGTCCCCCATCGCAGACTGTCCACCTATCACCCTGGAGCTCTCCCACAGCCCGGGACCATCTGGCTCTGACCATGAAACCATTCCCAAAACCCTGTTCCACTATATCAGCAAAACCCTGTTCCACTATATCAGCAAAACCCTGTTCCACTATATCAGCAAAACCCTGTTCCACTATATCAGCAAAACCCTGTTCCACTATATCAGCAAAACCCTGTTCCACTATATCAGCAAAACCCTGTTCCACTATATCAGGAAAACCCTGTTCCGCTATATCAGCAAAACCCTGTTCCACTATATCAGCAAAACCCTGTTCCACTATATCAGCAAAACCCTGTTCCACTATATCAGCAAAACCCTGTTCCACTATATCAGCAAAACCCTGTTCCTGTCCGAGTTTGCCTTCAAGTTACTGTATTTATTAACCGTCCAATCTCAGCGCCTTATCTCTATGAACTCAATGACTTGCTTTCATGACGGAAGGCAGTGCGACCACTTCACAAATAATTCACTAAACTATAGAATAGAACAGAGCAGAATAGAACATGAAAACAGTATTTATATATTATGTTAATTGTCATCACTTGTGTTGTTGCCAACAACAACAACAACTGTGTTCCAGTAAACACGGCAACGGGACGGAAAATGCCTTGTCGTGCAGCAACGCAAAGCGACGCTCCTCTCGGTTCAGTCCTTCCAATGGAAACATCCTGTGCGTTACGACATCTTCATCAATCAGCTGATCAATGACGGAGAATGTGACCTACCCCGCCCCCCCCCTTTTTTTGTAACTTCTGTTATCAATAGATGTGATAAGATACGAAAAAAATTTGGTGAAAATTAAATAGATAAGATGGATATCGAACCAAACTTGTTGTGAATAGATAAGATTAAATGAGATTTAAAAATATATATATGTGTGAAATGAGATGACTTTCTAGCAGACACAACTGATCAACAATGGCACCAAACTCGGCTAATAACCACTATAAAACTACGTCTGTTCTACGGCGTTAGTGTGCGTCCGCGTATAACGCCTTGGACCAGAGCTAGACCCCCTGAATAGGCTACTGTACCTGTTCTGCCATCCCTGTAGCAGGTTGGTGTATTTATTGAGGACCCCCTCCAGTCGCCGCTTGTGGGTTTGATGCGGAGTAGACGCGCTGTCCCCGGACACCCCACCACGGCTGCCTGCGGTGCCTGCCTCTGAGCCCAGGCTGTGCGGACACGAACCGCCAACTCCTTGGTCCGAACACCGTGCGGCCGGATTCCCATGGTAGGATGCGGGGTTGATCGTGTTGGAGCCTGGGTGCTTGTCCATAGTTGAGATTTAGGCTCAAAATAAGATTCTCTTGTTTTAGAAGGTGGAAAACCGAACGAGAAGAAGATCGAATGCAGTGGAGATTCCAGAACAGGGTGATGACCACATTCTCCGTTAGTGCAGCTTCTTGGAGAATATGGACCCCTGTACTGACTTATGCTGAGAGAAGAAGAGAGAGGAGAAAGAGGGGTATTCCGTGTCTTGCTGCGGTGTTGGTGTGTGGCTCTGACGTTTCTGCGTTTTTTTTTCTACTGGAAATCCCGGGTTGGTCACTCCCTTTGACTGCCAGCCAACCACGATACCGATGTACCTCTAGAATACAGGGCTGTATGCAGGGCTAGAATACAGGGCTGTATGCAGGGCTAGAATACAGGGCTAGAATACAGGGCTAGAATACAGGGCTATATGCAGGGCTATATGCAGGGCTATATGCAGGGCTAGAATACAGGGCTATATGCAGGGCTAGAATACAGGGCTGTATGCAGGGCTAGAATACAGGGCTATATGCAGGGCTATATGCAGGGCTAGAATACAGGCCTGTATGCAGGGCTAGAATACAGGGCTGTATGCAGGGCTGTATGCAGGGCTAGAATACAGGGCTGTATGCAGGGCTATATGCAGGGCTAGAATACAGGGCTGTATGCAGGGCTAGAATACAGGGCTAGAATACAGGGCTGTATGCAGGGCTAGAATACAGGGCTAGAATACAGGGCTGTATGCAGGGCTAGAATACAGGGCTAGAATACAGGGCTGTATGCAGGGCTAGAATACAGGGCTAGAATACAGGGCTAGAATACAGGGCTATATGCAGGGCTAGAATACAGGGCTAGAATACAGGGCTAGAATACAGGGCTGTATGCAGGGCTAGAATACAGGGCTAGAATACAGGGCTGTATGCAGGGCTAGAATACAGGGCTAGAATACAGGGCTGTATGCAGGGCTAGATTACAGGGCTAGAATACAGGGCTAGAATACAGGGCTATATGCAGGGCTAGAATACAGGGCTATATGTAGGGCTAGAATACAGGGCTATATGCAGAGCTAGAATACAGGGCTAGAATACAGGGCTAGAATACAGGGCTATATGCAGGGCTAGAAGACAGGACTAGAATACAGGGCTAGAATACAGGGCTAGAATACAGGGCTATATGCAGGGCTAGAATACAGGGCTAGAATACAGGGCTAGAATACAGGGCTATATGCAGGGCTAGAATACAGGGCTAGAATACAGGGCTATATGCAGGGCTAGAATACAGGGCTATATGCAGGGCTATATGCAGGGCTAGAATACAGGGCTAGAATACAGGGCTATATGCAGGGCTAGAATACAGGGCTATATGCAGGGCTAGAATACAGGGCTAGAATACAGGGCTATATGCAGGGCTAGAATAGAGGGCTAGAATACAGGGCTATATGCAGGGCTAGACTACAGGGCTAGAATACAGGGCTGTATGCAGGGCTAGAATACAGGGCTATATGCAGGGCTAGAATACAGGGCTAGAATACAGGGCTAGAATACAGGGCTATATGCAGGGCTATATGCAGGGCTAGAATACAGGACTAGAATACAGGGCTAGAATACAGGGCTATATGCAGGGTTATATGTAGGGCTAGAATACAGGGCTAGAATACAGGGCTATATGCAGGGCTAGAATACAGGGCTAGAATACAGGGCTATATGCAGGGCTAGAATACAGGGCTATATGCAGGGCTATATGCAGGGCTAGAATACAGGGCTATATGCAGGGCTATATGCAGGGCTATATGCAGGGCTAGAATACAGGGCTATATGCAGGGCTAGAATACAGGGCTATATGCAGGGCTATATGCAGGGCTAGAATACAGGACTAGAATACAGGGCTAGAATACAGGGCTATATGCAGGGTTATATGTAGGGCTAGAATACAGGGCTAGAATACAGGGCTATATGCAGGGCTAGAATACAGGGCTATATGCAGGGCTATATGCAGGGCTATATGCAGGGCTAGAATACAGGGCTATATGCAGGGCTATATGCAGGGCTAGAATACAGGGCTAGAATACAGGGCTGTATGCAGGGCTAGAATACAGGTCTATATGAATAATCGCAGAGAACACACGGATTCACCACACACAAGGATCTCAACGTACATGCATGATGAGTGTGATATTCAATATTTCATTACGAATAGGTAAAAAAATAGGACTATGTCATTTAGCCTATTTGATATGAAAATGTAAGGCTATTCAATTCATATTCTTCATGAATTTCTTCCAGAAGAGAGACATTAGTAAACATTGCAACGATTGTCTTGTAATTTATCAGGGGACAGACATCTGAAATAGGCTACTCAACTTCCATCTGCTAATTGTAACTAACATTAAAAAAAAACTCATAATCCCAGAATCCTCCAGTTCGGCAGCTCCTTGATGATGTCATTTACAGCAGTTCAGTCTGTAGTAGCCTAGAGGCGCACTCCTGTCTCCTCTCCATAAATCCACTCCTCATATCATCTGTCATTAGTTACCTATATCTTCGGAATCAGTACATTTTTGAACAGTTTCTTCTACAGAAACTTATAGGAAACATCTCTAAATGGCGTCGCCTCTGAAAGTGTGCATTGTCGGCTCTGGAAACTGGTGAGTCCAGTCACTGTCAATGATCACTGTTGCTCCTGTCGATGACATGCAATCTATAGAGATGGTCAGATAGATGTTACAGGGCTAGCTGGCCAGATAGATGTTACAGGGTTAGATGGCCAGATAGATGTTACAGGGCTAGCTGGTCAGATAGATGTTACAGGGCTAGCTGGTCAGATAGATGTTATAGGGCTAGATGGCCAGATAGATGTTACAGGGTTAGATGGCCAGATAGATGTTACAGGGCTAGCTGGTCAGATAGATGTTACAGGGCTAGCTGGTCAGATAGATGTTACAGGGCTAGATGGTCAGATAGATGTTACAGGGCTAGATGGTCAGATAGATGTTACAGGGTTAGATGGCCAGATAGATGTTACAGGGCTAGCTGGTCAGATAGATGTTACAGGGCTAGCTGGTCAGATAGATGTTACAGGGCTAGCTGGTCAGATAGATGTTACAGGGCTAGCTGGTCAGATAGATGTTACAGGGCTAGCTGGTCAGATAGATGTTACAGGGCTAGCTGGTCAGATAGATGTTACAGGGCTAGCTGGTCAGATAGATGTTACAGGGCTAGCTGGTCAGATAGATGTTACAGGGCTAGCTGGTCAGATAGATGTTACAGGGCTAGATGGTCAGATATATGTTACATGGTTAGATGGCCAGATAGATGTTACAGGGCTAGCTGGTCAGATAGATGTTACAGGGCTAGCTGGTCAGATAGATGTTACAGGGTTAGATGGCCAGATAGATGTTACAGGGCTAGCTGGCCAGATAGATGTTACAGGGCTAGCTGGTCAGATAGATGTTACAGGGTTAGATGGCCAGATAGATGTTACAGGGCTAGCTGGTCAGATAGATGTTACAGGGTTAGATGGCCAGATAGATGTTACTGGGCTAGCTGGTCAGATATATGTTACAGGGCTAGCTGGTCAGATAGATGTTACTGGGCTAGCTGGTCAGATAGATGTTACTGGGCTAGCTGGTCAGATAGATGTTACAGGGCTAGCTGGCCAGATAGATGTTACAGGGCTAGCTGGTCAGATAGATGTTACTGGGCTAGCTGGCCAGATAGATGTTACAGGGCTAGCTGGTCAGATAGATGTTACAGGGCTAGCTGGTCAGATAGATGTTACAGGGCTAGATGGCCAGATAGAGCAGCATTAGCTGCCAGTGTCTGTCTCTTACAATGTAACGTTAGGTATATCTCTCTCTGGCGCAGAGGCGAGCGCGGATCCATCGACGTTACATCGTAGCTATTGTCAAGGAGAACACGAGCAGGAGGGGGGGTTTTGAATCCACTTATGCTGAGGGGACGACAATGCATTTCTGGAGGATAATGTTTAAAGGATAATGTTTAAAGGATAATGTTTAAAGGATAATGTTTAAAGGATAATGTTTAAAGGATAATGTTTAAAGGATAATGTTTATGACATGAGCAAATTTCTTGACAAAGGACAAGACTGAATTTGATGAGGTTATCCCATTCTAAAAAAAGGGTGAACAGTTAAGATAATAATTTAGATTGTTTTTGCTATTGTCTCTTGCCACAGGAGGATGGTAAATGGTAAGTTGTAGAGCAGTGTAATGTACATCGATGATTCTTGTTCCCTACAGGGGTTCAGCCATTGCCAGGATAATCGGCAGTAATGCTCAGGCCCTGCAGCGTTTCGCCACCACAGTCAAGATGTGGGTGTTTGAGGAGAACGTGGACGGCAGGAATCTCACAGACATCATCAACACAGACCATGAGAATGTCAAGTACCTGCCTGGATACAGGCTGCCTGACAACGTGGTAAGAGGACTGTCTGAACAGAAATGAGTTTAAACAAAGACTGAAAGCTTGTAGTTTACACCATCACCACCCCACCCCCCATCTCTCATCCACCCACCCACCTACCCACCCTCTCTCTCTCTCTCTCCACCCCCCTTTCTCTTTCTCACCCTCCTTCCCTCTCTCTCACCCTCCTTCCCTCTTTCTCTCTCACTCTCTCACCCTCCTTCCTCTCTCTCACCCCCCCTCTCACCCTCCTTCCCTCTCTCTCTCTCACCCTCCTTCCCTCTCTCTCACCCTCCTTCCTTCCTTCCCTCTCTCTCTCACCCTCCTTCCCTCTCTCTCTCACCCTACTTCCCTCTCTCTCTCTCTCTCTCTCTCTCTCTCTCTCTCTCTCTCTCTCTCTCTCTCTCCTCTCCTCCCTCACTCTCTCACCCCCTCTCACCCTCCTTCCCTCTCTCTCTCTCTCTCTCACCCTCCTTCCCTCTTTCTCTCTCTCTCTCACCCTCCTTCCCTCTCTCTCTCTCACACCCCCTCTCACCCTCCTTCCCTCTCTCTCTCTCTCACCCTCCTTCCCTCTCTCTCTCATCCTCTCAAACTCCTTCCTTCCCTCTCTCTCTCTCTCTCTCTCTCTCTCTCTCTCTCTCTCTCTCTCTCTCTCTCTCTCTCTCTCTCTCTCTCTCACCCTCCTTCCCTCTCTCTCACCCTCCTTCCCTCTCTCTCCTCCCTCCTTCCTCTCTCTCTCTCTCTCTCTCTCTCTCTCTCTCTCTCTCTCTCTCTCTCTCTCTCTCTCTCTCTCCCTCCTCTCTCTCTCTCTCTCTCTCTCTCTCCCCTTCCTTCCCTCTCTCACCCTCTCTCTTCTTCCTCTCCTTCTCTCTCTCTCTCTCTCTCTCTCTCTCTCTCTCTCTCTCTCTCTCTCTCTCACCCTCCTTCCTCTCTCTCTCTCTCTCTCTCTCTCTCTCTCTCTCTCTCTCTCTCTCTCTCTCTCTCTCTCTCTCACCCTCCTTCCCTCTCATCCTCCTTCCCTCCTTCCCTCTCACCCCCCCCCTCTCACCCTCCTTCCCTCTCAACAGGTGGCTGTACCTCAGCTCCAGGATGCTGCTGAGGGGGCTGACCTCCTAGTGTTCGTGGTTCCTCACCAGTTCATCAGGAAGCTGTGTGATGAGATGGTGGGCTGTGTCTCCTCCCAGGCCAGGGGAATCACACTCATTAAGGTAAGCGTTTCACGCCGGCAAACGTCCTACTCTTGTGTTTACTCTCCAACCTAAAACACACAAGGCTATATGGAGCCCTGTCATTTCTCAGTGTTCTCCTCCTCCTTATAAGGCTATATGGAGCCCTGTCATTTCTCAGTGTTCTCCTCCTCCTTATAAGGCTATATGAAGCCCTGTCATTTCTCAGTGTTCTTCTCCTTATAAGGCTATATGGAACCCTGTCATTTCTCAGTGTTCTCCTCCTTATAAGGCTATATGGAACCCTGTCATTTCTCAGTGTTCTCCTCCTCCTTATAAGGCTATATGGAGCCCTGTCATTTCTCAGTGTTCTTCTCCTTATAAGGCTATATGGAATCCTGTCATTTCTCAGTGTTCTCCTCCTTATAAGGCTATATGGAACCCTGTCATTTCTCAGTGTCCTCCTCCTCCTTATAAGGCTATATGGAGCCCTGTCATTTCTCAGTGTTCTCCTCCTGCTTCTCCTCACTAACACCATCACCAACCACTCTGGTCCCAGTCTGCCTGTCTTGACCTCAGTGACAGCAGGGTAGAAAACACTACCTGTCCTGACCTCAGTGATAGCAGGGTAGAAAACACTACCTGTCCTGACCTCAGTGACAGCAGGGTAGAAAACACTACCTGTCCTGACCTCAGTGACAGCAGGGTAGAAAACACTACCTGTCCTGACCTCAGTGACAGCAGGGTAGAAAACACTACCTGTCCTGACCTCAGTGACAGCAGGGTAGAAAACACTACCTGTCCTGACCTCAGTGACAGCAGGGTAGAAAACACTACCTGTCCTGACCTCAGTGACAGCAGGGTAGAAAACACTACCTGTCCTGACCTCAGTGACAGCAGGGTAGAAAACACTACCTGTCCTGACCTCAGTGACAGCAGGGTAGAAAACACTACCTGTCCTGACCTCAGTGACAGCAGGGTAGAAAACACTACCTGTCCTGACCTCAGTGACAGCAGGGTAGAAAACACTACCTGTCCTGACCTCAGTGACAGCAGGGTAGAAAACACTACCTGTCCTGACCTCAGTGACAGCAGGGTAGAAAACACTACCTGTCCTGACCTCAGTGACAGCAGGGTAGAAAACACTACCTGTCCTGACCTCAGTGACAGCAGGGTAGAAAACACTACCTGTCCTGACCTCAGTGACAGCAGGGTAGAAAACACTACCTGTCCTGACCTCAGTGACAGCAGGGTAGAAAACACTACCTGTCCTGACCCCAGTGACAGCAGGGTAGAAAACACTACCTGTCCTGACCTCAGTGACAGCAGGGTAGAAAACACTACCTGTCCTGACCTCAGTGACAGCAGGGTAGAAAACACTACCTGTCCTGACCTCAGTGTTTAAACCCATTGGGTTTCTTGGCCGGTTGTTTTGTTTATATATCTCGTTTAAACCACAAAACAAAAATCTTGTGTAATTTGGTTAGATGCTGAATGTTTACGTAGGCTGTCCACAAGAGCTGATTTAGCTAATGGCTCATATGCTCCTTTGCACCCCATTATTTTTTATTTCTACTTTGCACATTCTTCCACTGCAAATCTACCATTCCAGTGTTTTACTTGCTATATTGTATTTACTTTGCCACCATGGCCTTTTTTTGCCTTTACCTCCCTTATCTCACCTCATTTGCTCACATCGTATATAGACTCGTTTATACTGTATTATTGACTGTATGTTTGTTTTACTCCATGTGTAACTCTGTGTCGTTGTATCTGTCGAACTGCTTTGCTTTATCTTGGCCAGGTCGCAGTTGTAAATGAGAACTTACCTGCCTACCTGGTTAAATAAAGGTGAATATATATATATATATATATGGTCTCTCTGCCATGCTCTACCTAGATCTGCCATGCTCTACCTAGATCTGCCATGCTCTACCTAGATCTGCCATGCTCTACCTAGATCCTAGATCTGCCATGCTCTACCTAGATCCTAGATCTGCCATGCTCTACCTAGATCTGCCATGCTCTACCTAGATCTGCCATGCTCTACCTAGATCTGCCATGCTCTACCTAGATCTGCCATGCTCTACCTAGATCTGCCATGCTCTACCTAGATCTGCCATGCTCTACCTAGATCTGCCATGCGTGTATGCAGTTAAAAATAACCAGCTTTTAAATCAGATTATGTAGTTATAACAGCTTTATAACTGTGTCACGGTTCTCACTCCTCTATTTGTATTAAACCTCTGGATTGGGCCAGAGCAGGGCCTTGTGTTAAACCTCTGGATTGGGCCAGAGCAGGGCCTTGTGTTAAACCTCTGAATTGGGCCAGAGCAGGGCCTTGTGCTAAACCTCTGAATTGGGCCAGAGCAGGGCCTTGTGTTAAATCTCTGGATTGGGCCAGAGCAGGGCCTTGTGTTAAACCTCTGGATTGGGCCAGAGCAGGGCCTTGTGTTAAACCTCTGAATTGGGCCAGAGCAGGGCCTTGTGTTAAACCTCTGGTTCGGGCCAGAGCAGGGCCTTGTGTTAAACCTCTGGATTGGGCCAGAGCAGGGCCTTGTGTTAAACCTCTGGATTGGGCCAGAGCAGGGCCTTGTGTTAAACCTCTGGATTGGGCCAGAGCAGGGCCTTGTTCTAAACCTCTGGATTGGGCCAGAGCAGGGCCTTGTGTTAAACCTCTGGATTGGGCCAGAGCAGGGCCTTGTGTTAAACCTCTGGATTGGGCCAGAGCAGGGCCTTGTGTTAAACCTCTGGATTGGGCCA
Organism: Oncorhynchus gorbuscha; assembly: GCF_021184085.1. Taxonomy (NCBI): domain Eukaryota; kingdom Metazoa; phylum Chordata; class Actinopteri; order Salmoniformes; family Salmonidae; genus Oncorhynchus; species Oncorhynchus gorbuscha. The sequence continues at coordinate 8,743 of NW_025746242.1, read as the reverse complement.
GAGCAGGGCCTTGTGTTAAACCTCTGGATTGGGCCAGAGCAGGGCCTTGTGTTAAACCTCTGGATTGGGCCAGAGCAGGGCCTTGTGTTAAACCTCTGGATTGGGCCAGAGCAGGGCCTTGTGTTAAACCTCTGGATTGGGCCAGAGCAGGGCCTTGTTCTAAACCTCTGGATTGGGCCAGAGCAGGGCCTTGTGTTAAACCTCTGGATTGGGCCAGAGAAGGGCCTTGTGTTAAACCTCTGAATTGGGCCAGAGCCGGGCCTTGTGTTAAACCTCTGGATTGGGCCAGAGCGGGGCCTTTGTGAAGAGGGATTTGTGTGGTTCAGGATAACTATTACTACATAATTAACTACAGGCTCATTTGTTTTTTTTTTTTGGAGAGGACAGTCTTCCCTTCTCCAATAATGTAATCAGACGATTATGGTGTTGGGATTAATTTAATAAGCTCTCATTCAGCCTTGTCTCTACTATCTATTAATGTCTAGTCTTCAATCAGTTACAACTACTTCTACAGGGTTCTAGTTATTCAGCCTCTCTCTACTATCTATTAATGTCTAGTCTTCAATCAGTTACAACTATTTCTACAGGGTTCTAGTTATTCAGCCTCGTCTCTCTACTATCTATTAATGTATTAATGTATTAATGTCTGGTCTTCAATCAGTTACAACTACTTCTACAGGGTTCTAGTTATTCAGCCTCGTCTCTCTACTATCTATTAATGTATTAATGTCTGGTCTTCAATCAGTTACAACTACTTCTACAGGGTTCTAGTTATTCAGCCTCGTCTCTACTATCTATTAATGTATTAATGTCTGGTCTTCAATCAGTTACAACTACTTCTACAGGGTTCTAGTTATTCAGCCTCGTCTCTCTACTATCTATTAATGTATTAATGTCTGGTCTTCAATCAGTTACAACTACTTCTACAGGGTTCTAGTTATTCAGCCTCTCTCTCTACTATCTATTAATGTATTAATGTATTAATGTCTGGTCTTCAATCAGTTACAACTACTTCTACAGGGTTCTAGTTATTCAGCCTCGTCTCTCTACTATCTATTAAGGTATTAATGTCTGGTCTTCAATCAGTTACAACTACTTCTACAGGGTTCTAGTTATTCAGCCTCGTCTCTCTACTATCTATTAATGTATTAATGTATTAATGTCTGGTCTTCAATCAGTTACAACTACTTCTACAGGGTTCTAGTTATTCAGGAAGTGTTTGTCCTCTGTGTGTCTGTGTGGGTCTAGAAAACAAGTCCACAGGGCCTTGGCCTAGTTTGTTTCTGTCACCAGCTGGTTCTGTCTCTCTCCAGGGCAGCTAAACTCCCACGTCTGGCTTATGATGTTTGAATATTTCAAGAGTGATGTTTTGCGGGGACATGATATGCTCTCCTCTCGGTACTCCCATCTCTGTCCCAGATTGAGTTAACGTCTGCAGGAGAGAGAAGGCTAATATCAGAGGGAGTAGAGTAGCCTACTCTGGATCTACTGTAGTGTCTGTCTGCCTGCCTGCCTGCCTGTCTTTTCTTTCTGTCTGTCTTTTCTGTCTTTTCTGTCTTGTCTTGTCTGTCTGTCTGTCTGTCTGCCTGCCTGTCTGTCTGTCTGTCTTTTCTTTCTGTCTTTTCTGTATTTTCTGTCTGTCTGTCTGCCTGCCTGTCTGTCTGTCTTTTCTGTCTGTCTGTCTTTTCTGTCTGTCTGTCTGTCTGTCTGTCTGTCTGTCTGTCTGTCTGTCTGTCTGTCTGTCTGTCTGTCTGTCTGTCTGTCTGTCTGTCTGTCTGTCTGTCTGTCTGTCTGTCTGTCTGTCTGTCTGTCTGTCTGTCTGTCTGTCTGTCTGTCTGTCTGTCTGTCTGTCTGTCTGTCTGTCTGTCTGTCTGTCTGTCTGTCTGTCTGTCAAGCCCTCATATGTGGAGTTGAGACAGCAGTCTGACTGTCTCTGTGTGTCTCTGAATGGATGTTTTTTACTAACAAACACATGATAAACAGATCATGAACCTTAGTAAACCACTAAACACTAGTAACACCTCTCACTAAACACTAGTAACACCTCTCACTAACCACTAGTAACACCTCACACTAAACACTAGTAACACCTCTCACTAAACACTAAACACTAGTAACACCTCTCACTAAACACTAGTAACACCTCTCACTAAACACTAGTAACACCTCTCACTAACCACTAGTAACACCTCACACTAAACACTAGTAACACCTCTCACTAAACACTAAACACTAGTAACACCTCTCACTAAACACTAAACACTAGTAACACCTCTCACTAAACACTAAACACTAGTAACACCTCTCACTAACCACTAGTAACACCTCACACTAAACACTAGTAACACCTCTCACTAAACACTAAACACTAGTAACACCTCTCACTAAACACTAAACACTAGTAACACCTCTCACTAAACACTAGTAACACCTCTCACTAAACACTAGTAACACCTCTCACTAAACACTAGTAACACCTCTCACTAAACACTAGTAACACCTCTCACTAAACACTAGTAACACCTCACACTAAACACTAGTAACACCTCTCACTAACCACTAGTAACACCTCTCACTAACCACTAAACAGTAACACCTCACACTAAACACTAGTAACACCTCTCACTAAACCACTAGTAACACCTCTAAACACTAAACACTAGTAACACCTCTCACTAAACACTAAACACTAGTAACACCTCTCACTAAACACTAAACACTAGTAACACTCAAACACTACTAAACACTAGTAACACCTCTCACTAAACACTAAACACTAGTAACACCTCTCACTAAACACTAAACACTAGTAACACCTCTCACTAAACACTAAACACTAGTGAACACCTCTCACTAACCACTAGTAACACCTCTCACTAACCACTAGTAACACCTCTCACTAAACACTAGTGACACCTCTCACTAAACACTAAACACTAGTAACACCTCTCACTAAACTAGTAACACCTCTCACTAAACACTAGTAACACCTCTCACTAAACACTAAACACTAAACACTAGTAACACTCTCACTAAACACTAGTAACACCTCTCACTAAACACTAGTAACACCTCTCACTAAACACTAACCACTAGTAACACCTCTCACTAAACACTAACCACTAGTAACACCTCTCACTAACCACTAGTAACACCTCTCACTAAACACTAGTAACACTAAACACTAGTAACACCTCTCACTAAACACTAACCACTAGTAACACACTAGTAACTCACTAAACACTAAACACTAGTAACACCTCTCACTAAACACTAAACACTAGTAACACCTCTCACTAAACACTAAACACTAGTAAACACTAAACACTAGTAACACCTCACTAAACACTAAACACTAGTAACACCTCTCACTAAACACTAGTAACACCTCTCACTAAACACTAACACCTCTCACACTAGTAACACCTAGTAACACTAAACACTAACCACTAGTAACACCTCTCACTAAACACTAGTAACACCTCTCACTAAACACTAGTAACACCTCTCACTAAACACTAGTAACACCTCTCACTAAACACTAGTAACACCTCTCACTAAACACTAGTAACACCTCTCACTAAACACTAGTAACACCTCTCACTAAACACTAGTAACACCTCACTAAACACTAGTAACACCTCTCACTAAACACTAGTAACACCTCTCACTAAACACTAGTAACACCTCTCACTAAACACTAAACACTAGTAACACCTCTCACTAAACACTAAACACTAGTAACACCTCTCACTAAACACTAGTAACACCTCTCACTAAACACTAGTAACACCTCTCACTAAACACTAAACACTAGTAACACCTCTCACTAAACACTAGTAACACCTCTCTAAACACTAAACACTAAACACTACTAAACACTAGTAACACCTCTCACTAAACACTAAACACCTCTCACTAAACACTAAACACTAGTAACACCTCTCACTAAACACTAGTAACACTCTCAACACCTAAACACTAAACACTAAAACACTAGTAACACCTCTCACTAAACACTAAACACTAAACACTAACACCTCTAAACACTAAACACTAGTAACACCTCTCACTAAACACTAGTAACACCTCACTAAACACTAGTAACACCTCTCACTAAACACTAGTAACACCTCTCACTAAACACTAAACACTAGTAACACCTCACTCACTAAACACTAAACACTAGTAACACCTCTCACTAAACACTAAACACTAGTAACACCTCTCACTAAACACTAAACACTAGTAACACCTCTCACTAAACACTAAACACTAGTAACACCTCTCACTAAACACTAAACACTAGTAACACCTCTCACTAAACACTAAACACTAGTAACACCTCTCACTAAACACTAGTAACACCTCTCACTAACCACTAGTAACACCTCTCACTAAACACTAAACACTAGTAACACCTCTCACTAAACACTAAACACTAGTAACACCTCTCACTAAACACTAAACACTAGTAACACCTCTCACTAAACACTAAACACTAGTAACACCTCTCACTAAACACTAAACACTAGTAACACCTCTCACTAAACACTAAACACTAGTAACACCTCTCACTAAACACTAACACTAACACCTCTCACTAAACACTAAACACTAGTAACACCTCTCACTAAACACTAAACACTAGTAACACCTCTCACCTCTCAAACACTAAACACTAGTAACACCTCTCACTAAACACTAAACACTAGTAACACCTACTAAACACTAAACACTAGTAACACCTCTCACTAAACACTAAACACTAGTAACACCTCTCACTAAACACTAAACACTAGTAACACCTCTCACTAAACACTAAACACTAGTAACACCTCTCACTAAACACTAAACACTAGTAACACCTCTCACTAAACACTAAACACTAGTAACACCTCCTCTACTAAACACTAAACACTAAACACCTCTAAACACTAAACACTAGTAACACTAGTCACTAAACACTAAACAGTAACACCTCTAGTAACACCTCTCACTAAACACTAAACACTAGTAACACTACTAAACACTAAACACTAGTAACACCTCTCACTAAACACTAAACACTAGTAACACCTCTCACTAAACACTAAACACTAGTAACACCTCTCTACACTAAACACTAAACACTACTAAACACTAGTAACACCTCTCACTAAACACTAAACACTAGTAACACTACTAAACACTAAACACTAGTAACACCTCTCACTAAACACTAAACACTAGTAACACCTCTCACTAAACACTAAACACTAGTAACACCTCTCACTAAACACTAAACACTAGTAACACCTCTCACTAAACACTAAATACTAGTAACACCTCTCACTAAACACTAAACACTAGTAACACCTCTCACTAAACACTAAACACTAGTAACACCTCTCACTAAACACTAAACACTAGTAACACCTCTCACTAAACACTAAACACTAGTAACACCTCTCACTAAACACTAAACACTAGTAACACCTCTCACTAAACACTAAACACCTCTCACTAAACAAACACTAGTAACACCTCTCACTAAACACTAAACACTAGTAACACCTCTCACTAAACACTAGTAACACCTCTCAGTAACACCTCTCACTAAACACTAAACACACCTCTCACTAAACACTAGTAACACCTCTCACTAAACACTAGTAACACCTCTAAACACTAACACTAGTAACACCTCTCACTAAACACTAAAAACACTAAACACTAGTAACACCTCTCACTAAACACTAGTAACACCTCTCACTAAACACTAGTAACACCTCTCACTAAACACTAGTAACACCTCTCACTAAACACTAAACACTAGTAACACCTCTCACTAAACACTAAACACTAGTAACACCTCTCACTAAACACTAGTAACACCTCTCACTAAACACTAAACACTAGTAACACCTCTCACTAAAACACTAAACACTAGTAACACCTCTCACTACTAGTAACTAAACACTAGTAACACCTCTCACTAAACACTAGTAACACAAACACTAGTAACACCTCTCACTAAAACACTAAACACTAGTAACACCTCTCACTAAACACTAAACACTAGTAACACCTCTCACTAAACACTAAACACTAGTAACACCTCTCACTAAACACTACTAAACACACTAGTAACACCTCTCACTAAACACTACTAACACTAGTAACACCTCTCACTAAACACACTAGTAACACCTCTCACTAAACACTAGTAAACACTAGTAACACTCTCACTAAACACACACCTACTAACACTAGTAACACCTCACTAAACACTAAACACTAGTAACACCTCTCACTAAACACTAGTAACACCTCACTAAACACTAAACACTAGTAACACCTCTCACTAAACACTAAACACTAGTAACACCTCTCACTAAACACTAGTAACACCTCTCACTAAACACTAGTAACACCTCTCACTAAACACTAGTAACACCTCTCACTAAACACTAGTAACACCTCTCACTAAACACTAGTAACACCTCTCACTAAACACTAGTAACACCTCTCACTAAACACTAGTAACACCTCTCACTAAACACTAGTAACACCTCTCACTAAACACTAGTAACACCTCTCACTAAACACTAAACACTAGTAACACCTCTCACTAAACACTAGTAACACCTCTCACTAAACACTAGTAACACCTCTCACTAAACACTAAACACTAGTGACACCTCTCACTAAACACTAGTAACACCTCTCACTAAACACTAGTAACACCTTCCTCACTAACCACTAGTAACACCTCTCAAACTAAACACTAGTAACACCTCTCACTAAACACTAGTAACACCTCTCACTAAACACTAGTAACTACTAAACACTAGTAACACCTCTCACTAACCACTAAACACTAGTAACACCTCTCACTAAACAGTAACACTCCTAAACAGTAACACCTAACACCTCACTAACCAAACACTAGTAACACCTCTCACTAAACACTAGTAACACCTCTCACTAAACACTAGTAACACCTCTCACTAAACACTAGTAACACCTCTCACTAACCACTAGTAACACCTCTCACTAAACACTAAACACTAGTAACACCTCTCTAAACACTAGTAACACCTACTAAACACTAGTAACACCTCTCACTAAACACTAGTAACACCTCTCACTAAACACTAGTAACACCTCCTTACTAAACACTAAACACTAGTAACACCTCTCTCACTAAACCACTAGTAACACCTCTAAACACTAAACACTAGTAACACCTCTCACTAAACACTAAACACTAGTAACACCTCTCACTAAACACTAGTAACACCTCTCACCAAACACTAAACACTAAACACACTAAACACTAGTAACACTCACTAAACACTAGTAACACCTCTCACTAAACACCACCTCTCTCACTAAACACTAAACACTAGTAACACCTCTCACTAAACACTACTAGTAACACCTCTCTCACTAAACACTAGTAACACCTCTCACTAAACACTAAACACTAGTAACACCTCTCACTAAACACTAGTAACACCTCTCACTAAAACACTAAACACTAGTAACACCTCTCACTAAACACTAGTAACACCTCTCACTAAACACTAGTAACACCTCTCACTAAACACTCCAAACACTGCCACCTCTCACTAAACACTAGTAACACCTCTCACCTAACCCAAAACTAGCTGCCACCTCACTAACACTAGTAACACCTCTCACTAAACACTAGTAACACCTCTCACTAAACACTAAACACTAGTAACACCTCTCACTAAACACTAGTAACACCTCTCACTCACTAAACACTAGTAACACCTCTCACTAAACACTAGTAACACCTCTCACCTCTCACTAAACACTAGTAACACCTCTCACTAAAACTAGCTGCCACCTCACTAACCAAAACACTAGTAACACCTCTCACTAAACACTAAACACTAGTAACACCTCTCACTAAACACTAGTAACACCTCTCACTAAACACTAAACACTAGTAACACCCTCCTCACTAAACACTAGTAACACCTCTCACTAAACACTAAACACTAGTAACACCTCTCACCTCTCACTAAACACTGCCTAAACACTAGTAACACCACCTCTCACTAGTAACACTAAACACTAGTAACACCTCTCACTAAACACTAAACACCTCTAACACTCTCTGAACTAGCTGCCTCCTCACTAAACACTAGTAACACCTCTCACTAAACACTAGTAACACCTCTCACTAAACACTAAGTAACACCCTCCTCACTAAACACTAGTAACACCTCACCTCACTAAACACTAGCTAACCCTCCTCACTAACACTAGTAACACCTCTCACTAAACACTAAAACTAGTAAACACCTCACTAAACACTAAACACTAGTAACACCTCTCACTAAACACTAGTAACACCTCTCACTAAACACTAGTAACACCTCTCACTAAACACTAGTAACACCTCTCACTAACCACTAGTAACACCTCTCACCTCTCTCTCCAAGGAACTAGCTGCCTCCTCACTAACCACTAGTAACACCTCTCTCTCCAAGGAACTAGCTGCCTCCTCACTAACCACTAGTAACACCTCTCTCTCCAAGGAACTAGCTGCCTCCTCACTAAACACTAGTAACACCTCTCACTAAACACTAGTAACACCTCTCACTAAACACTAAACACTAGTAACACCTCTCACTAAACACTAAACACTAAACCACTAGTAACACCTCTCACTAAACACAAGGAACTAGCACTAACCACTAGTAACACCTCTCACTAAACACTA